>NC_025993.2:175676002-175867810 GCF_000442705.2 Elaeis guineensis | reverse complement strand
TAGAATTGAGTCAATTCCTGTTGTTCCAATGGCTGAACCAATCCAACCCATGACCCTTAAGGATTGTGTTATCCAGTTGGCTCCATCCAACCATCTTGTATCAGGTTGCCACAACCCACAGCTAACAATTTTGAAATCAAACCTCAAATCATAAATATGCTTCCAAAATTCACAGGATTAGAAGATGCTTATATATTTATTAGAGAATTTGAGGAGGTATGTGCAACCATGAAACTGCAATTAACAGAGGATGAGGTCAAACTTAGATTAATCAACTTTGCCCTTAAGGACAATGCTAAGAAGTGGCTTTATAGTCTGCCAAACTATTCTGTCACTACTTGGGAGGGCTTTGTGAGAATATTTTTAAAAAAGTATTTCCCCCATCATAAAACAGCTAGGATTAGGAATGAAATAAATCAATTTTACCAACTAGCTGGTGAATCATTTTGGAAGTACTTTGATCGTTTCAAGAATCTTTTGACCCAATGCCCACACCATGGAATAGAAACTTGGAGACTATGCCAGATCATCTATGAGGGGTTAGATTCAAACTCAAGAACCATGCTAGAGTCCATGTGCCAAGGCCAATTTATGGACAAAGAAACTACTGAAGCTTGGCAATTCTTAGAAGACCTAGCCGAGAAAAATTTACAGTGGGAAACAACTAGGGAACCTGATAAAGCTACACCTTCAAGAGGAGGAATGCATCAATTCAACCAACCCTAGCATCAGAGGCCAAGATTGCAACCTTAACACGTAGATTGGAAGCCTTAGAATTACAGAGACCAGCCAATGTAAATCAAATATCTGCACCCATGGTAAAGGGTGCAATGCACCAGACATGTCTTAGAAGAATGTTCCTACTCGAATGAGTGTGCACAGGTGAATGCCACCTATCAAGGACCATTGAACAATCCTTATGCACCCACATATAACCCAGGTTGGAGGAATCACCCGAATTTCTCATGGTCCCAGAATCCTAATGTAGGTAATCCAAATTTCAATCAGCAAAATCTAAGGTCCAACCCAGTGATGAACAACCCGCCAGGCTTCCATGATAATGACAAAAAAATTACCTCTTTAGAGAAAAGCCTAGAAGCCATGATGAAAACACATACCAGCTTTATGCAAACTACGGGTCAACTCATAAATAATAACACCCAAGCTATAGCCCGTCTGGAAATGCAAGTAAGTCAGCTGGCTTCGACCATTAGTGAACGAGAACATGGTAGGTTACCTAGCCAACATGAGCCAAATCCTAGGAACCAAAATGGTCCATGACCCCAACAAGGAAACCAAGTTAATGGTATAAATGCCATTCATACCTTAAGATCAGGAAAATAAATAGACAATAAGGTAGTTGCACTTGATGATATAGATGACTCATCTGCCGAGTCACCTTCTAAAACTACTACCTTTCAACCTCAAGCACCAGAAACTGAAAATTCACCTAGTCCAGTACTTAAAAGTCCTAGAGCTCCTTTTCCAAACAGACTGAAATCCAATAAATCTGAACATTTAGACAAAATTTTAGAGGTATTTAAACAAGTCCAAGTTAATATTCCTCTTTTAGATATAATCCATCAGGTTCCAACTTATGCCAAATTTTTAAAAGATCTCTGCACTAGGAAAAGGACCACTAATGTACCAAAGAAAGCATTTTTGGCTGCAAGTGTCAGTTCATACCTATCTAGCCATGTGCCAATTAAATATAAGGACCCTGGAGCTCCAACAATTTCTTGTGTTATTGGAGAAACCAATATAAAAAAGGCCTTGCTAGATCTAGGAGCTAGTGTGAATATCCTTCCATATTCGGTGTATGAACAACTAGGATTAGAAAAACTTCAACCTACTGGGATCACATTACAGTTAGCCGATAGATCTCTCAGGATCCCTAAGGGAATGGTCGAGGATGTTCTGATAAAGGTTGAAAATTTCATTTTTCCTGTAGATTTTATTGTTTTAGAGACTGAGCCAGTTGCGAATCCTAAATGACATATACCTGTCATTTTAGGAAGACCATTCTTAGCTACGGCCAATGCTGAAATCAATTGTCGAAATGGTCTAATGAAGTTATCCTTTGGGAATATGACCATTGAGCTTAATGTTTTTAACTTAGAACAGGAATCCTCTTCTCATGCTGATGTCAATGTAGTCCAAGATGGTATTTATGAATCCATTGACATTAGTGATGATGAAGTCGACCTAGAGTCTAACCCCTGGTTAATCCATGAGTCTGAGGATGTCAATGAAATACTTAAAGAAAATCAGATTAATCAGGAATCGACACTTCCTACTGAACCAATCATTGAGATGGTGAACTCATCACCTAAACCATCGATAGAGGAAGCACCCATTTTAGAACTGAAGCCCCTCCCAGAACATCTCAAGTATGCATATCTAGGACCCAAAGAAACTTTGCCTGTAATTATTGCATCAAACCTAGATCCCAAGCAAGAGGAGGAGTTAGTGTCAGTTCTAAAAGCAAATCAAGAGGCAATAGGTTGGACCATAGCAGATATCAAAGGAATAAGCCCTTCTATAGTTCAACATAGAATATACTTAGAGGAAGAAGCTAAACCAACAAGAGAAGCCCAAAGAAGGCTTAATCCAGTTATGAAGGATGTAGTTAAAAAGGAGATTCTGAAACTCCTAGATAGTGGAATAATTTATCCTATTTCTGATAGCCCTTGGGTAAGCCCAGTTCAAGTAGTACCCAAGAAATCTGGGGTAACAGTGGTCCAAAATGATGCAAACGAACTTATCCCAACTAGGACCCAAACGGGATGGAGGGTCTGTATAGACTATAGAAAGTTGAATGCTGCGACAAGGAAAGATCACTTTTCTTTGCCATTTATTGATCAAATGTTGGAAAGACTAGCCGGACAAGAGTTTTACTGTTTTTTTGATGGATACTCCGGTTACAACCAGATCTCCATAGCCGCTGAAGATCAAGAAAAGACTACATTCACCTGTCCATTTGGTACTTTTGCCTATAGACGAATGCCCTTTGGACTATGTAATGCACCGGCAACCTTTCAGAGATGCATGATCAGCATATTTTCAGATATGATAGAACGATTTCTAGAAATTTTTATGGATGACTTTTCTGTTTTTGGTCTAACCTTCTCCGAGTGTCTGAATCACCTGCAATTAGTTCTAGAACGATGTAAGGAGAAGCACCTAGTTTTCAACTGGAAAAAATGTCAGTTTATGGTCAAACAGGGAATAGTTCTTGGCCATGTCATTTCTAAAAAGGGGATTGAAGTGGACAAGGCCAAAATAGATCTAATTGCAAGTCTTCCACCACCTAAATCTGTGAAAGAAATACGTTCATTTTTAGGTCATGCTGGATTCTATAGAAGGTTTATTGCCAACTTTAGCAAAGTAGCACGTCCACTGACTAATCTTTTGGCAAAGGATACTAAATTTGAATTTACTCATGAGTGCTTGGAATCCTTTGAATTTCTAAAAAATGCACTTGTATCAGCTCCAATCATTCATCCTCCTGTCTGGTCTGAACCATTTGAATTAATGTGTGATGCGTCCGATCATGTTGTGGGCGCAATCTTAGGTCAACGAATAAATAAGCTGCCTAGAGTGATATATTATGCAAGTAAAACCTTAAATGATGCGCAGCTTAACTACACCACAACTGAGAAGGAGTTCCTTGCCGTTGTCTTTGCTTTAGAGAAATTTAGATCTTATTTGGTTGGGACCCACACCATTGTTTACACCGATCACTCAGCCATTAGACATCTCCTAGCAAAGAAGGATGCCAAGGCACGTTTAATCAGATGGATTTTGCTCCTTCAAGAATTTGACCTAGAAATTAGGGACAAGAAAGGCACTGAGAACGTTGTAGCAGATCATTTGTCCCGAATTCCAGTTGCACCATCTAGTGAACCACCCATCAATGAATCTTTCCCAGATGAGCAACTCATGTCTTTGTCTACTGAACCTTGGTTTGCTGATATTGTAAATTATTTAGCCATAGGCAAGATACCTTCTCATTGGACTAAGCAGGATAAATATAAATTCTTTGCCCAAGTGAAGTATTTTATTTGGGATGATCTTTATCTTTTTAAACAATGTCCTGATCAAATTATTAGAAGGTGTATCCCAGATAACGAAGTCATGAATATTTTATCTTTTTGTCATGATCAAGCATGTGGGGGTCACTTCGCGTCTAAGAAAACTGCTGCTAAGGTTCTCCAATGTGGTTTTTATTGGCCCAATTTGTTTAAGGATGCTCACGAATATTGTAAAAATTGTGCTCAATGTCAGAAAATGGACCGAATCACCAAGCGACACATGATGCCACTCAACCCAATCTTGGTAGTTGAAGTTTTTGATGTTTGGGGGATCGATTTCATGGGACCATTTCCAAATTCCTTTGGAAATGAATATATTCTAGTAGCAGTTGATTATGTTTCAAAATGGGTAGAAGCAATTGCATGTAGAACACCCGATAGCAAAATGGTCATTAAGTTTCTTAAAGAAAATATTCTCTCCCGTTTCGGTATTCCTAGGGCAATCATTAGTGATCGGGGAACCCATTTTTGTAACCGACCTTTTGCAACATTGATGAAAAAGTATAATGTCACCCACAAATTGGCCACACCATATCATCCTCAAACTAGTGGGCAAGTTGAAGTGTCAAACCGACAAATCAAACAGATCCTGAAAAAAACTGTTAATGCCAATAGAAAGGATTGGTCTTTAAAATTAATTGATGCACTTTGGGCATACCGAACCGCTTTCAAGACCAATCTAGGAATGTCTCCTTATAGGATTGTGTTTGGTAAACCATGTCACTTGCCTATTAAGATAGAACACAAAGCCATGTGGGCCATCAAACAAC
Source organism: Elaeis guineensis (assembly GCF_000442705.2). Taxonomy (NCBI): domain Eukaryota; kingdom Viridiplantae; phylum Streptophyta; class Magnoliopsida; order Arecales; family Arecaceae; genus Elaeis; species Elaeis guineensis. The sequence continues at coordinate 175,862,946 of NC_025993.2, read as the reverse complement.
TAAATACAAATTTGAACGATGCTGGAAACCATAGGAAGCTTCAATTGAATGAATTAGAAGAACTTAGAAATGAAGCCTATGAAAATGCAAGGATATACAAGGAACGAACCAAAGCATTTCATGATCAATCAATTATAAGAAAAACTTTCAATATCGGACAAAAGGTGCTCTTATATAACTCTAGATTACATCTGTTTCCAGGAAAGCTTAGGTCTAGATGGACAGGACCATTTTTAGTAAAGGAAGTTTTTTCACACGGGGCTGTTGAGATTGAAAACCCAAGTAATGGTGTTATCTTTAAAGTTAATGGTCAACGATTAAAACCATTCTTGGAATTACCTGTCAAGACTGTTGAAGATGCCATGGTTCTTTATAAACCAACTTATTCTGATTAAGTTGCTTCGAGGTTTGGTCTGGCTGAAGACATAAAACTTAGCGCTTCTGGGAGGCAACCCAGCTTATTTAATTTCTAATGCTTTCTTTGTTTTCAGTTTGCTTAGGACAAATAAATTAGATAAACTCCATTGGGGACAATGTCGGTCAAGTTGAGGGGAGAGCTTGAACAAAATCAGGTGTTATCATTTCCTTTTCCTTCCACTATGAGTTATTTCTTGCATTTAATATATTATGTAAAAATAATAATAATAATAATAATAATAATAAATATATATATATATATATATATATGAAATAAATTAATCTATAAAAGAAATAAGAGTAAGTTAGAAAGTATTTGCTAATGTAGTGAGTCACGGAGAAGATTAGCTGGTTAGACTCTTGGTGGCTTAGGTCATTTAAAGACTATTAGCACTTCCAATTGCACATGCACACTAACAAGGTAAAGTAGGTGTTAATTGTAAGGCCAATTAAGGATTTGAGTATTATTTAAATTAGATAATTTTCTCTACACCCCAATTGAAGAAATTTGAATTTAAGGAAAGAGCTACCTGCCTGAAATAAAATGCAAAACACAGAGTAAATGTGGATTGCCCTAAGCCTAGTAACCGGGTCTCTTCACCTAAGTCAAGTGTTGAGATTCGCGTCAAACGGTGGTGGGAAGGCCAGGATGCTCAGCAAAAAAAAAAAAAAAAAAAAAAAAAAACAGTGTGAAAGCTACCTTAGTTCTTTGTTTAATCTGGGGTGTATAAAAAATTAATCGAACTAAGTTATGAAAAATGATACAATTGGCCTGTACAAGTTAATACTGAAATACTAAGTTAGTTATCACTCACACAAGTGCTATAAAACTTTAAGTGTACTCTAAGAAAGCTTCTAAGTAGACTGACTACCGATTCTAATTCGAAGCTCATTACTTAGTAATACTAGAAAACTTCTTGAATTTCGATCTTAAATTAATTTGCAAAGGAAGGATCTTTTTGGAATATGATCTTATTTTGGTACATTGCTAAGGGACTAGCAATGATTAAGTTGGGGGGTGTGATTTATGTCACAAATTGACATAAAAAGTATCAATTAATATCTAAATTATCTAACTTTATTAAGAAATTGATACTTGTTATTATATTTTGTAGAAGAAGAGATCATCAATAGAAAGAACAAGGAAAGAGGATTCCAACGGTGCAAATTTTATGCAAAACGGAGTTAAATTGACCCAGGAATTGAAGAATGAAGAAAGAAGACTCAATTGGGTCAAACCCGAGTCAAATCAGATCAAAATTGGTCAAAAATCAACTGATTTGGTGATCTGGTTAGCCTCCTGGTCCACAGCAACAGGTGCATGGACCATGGACCCATCGGCGCACCATAAACCCCCTAAAACTTCTTAGTCCCACATCGGAAGTTTTGAAAACCTTATAACCCCCAAATGCCTATAAAAAGCCCCCAAAGGCCCTTGTTTTATGTATTCTTCCTTCTGATCAAGCTTGTAACCCTAGATAGTGGGATTTTTTAGCTCTCTTTTCAAGCCTCGAGCTTTGAGGTTTTTGTAATAAATTTTTTTTATATATAAAATCTTATTTTTATGCAATTTCATCTCTTTACATTATGCAATTTATTTTTCTTGCAATTAGGATAGTTTAATTTATGCAATTTAATTTTATGCAATTAGGTTAGTTTAAATTATGCAGTTTAAATTTATTAGGATAGTTTAATTTATGAAATTAGGGTAGTTTATTTTTCTGTATTTAAATTTTGCAAGTAGATTTAGATCATGTCTAGCTAAGCATCCCTTCTAGGGTTTGCGATGAAGCTAGATCATGAGTAGAGATTTTACATAGGGTTCTTTCTTTTTCTTAGGATTTCTTTTTCTTCCTCTTTTGCCAAGAATTTTTGATGAACTACAGTTGGGTCAGAGTCCCTTCATAGTTCATGCTTGATTCAGTGCATAGGAGGAGAAAACCCTAAGGGATCCTAGTTACTACTCCCCTGTAAAGAATCTTGATGGATTATCGTTGGGCCTTAGTCCCTTCATAATCTATGCTTGGGAAAGACAAGAGGAGTAGTCGTTAGGATCAATAAGAAAAATTCTAGGTAGAATTCCCTAATCTAGATCTAGTGGATTCAAAAACCCTAGATCCTTAGTCTTATTGTCTTTAGCAAACAACTTTCGACTTTCGATTTTTGTTAAAGCTCGCTTGAGCATAGATTTGAAAATCATTTTAAAAACCAAGTCTCTGTGGGATCGACCCGTACTCGCTGGTCGTGCTACTCTGCACACCGTGCGCTTGCGGTTTTATTTACAAATTTTAAGATTTGCACATCAATTACAGTCCACCAAAACTCGGCATTCCCTTTTAACATAGGAACGGCTAATACCTTCACATTCTCAGGGTATTGCAGGGCATCAAATATCTTTTCTATCTCTCGAATCCATGTCTCTGCAGTCATAGGATCAGATCCACCCTCAAATAGAGGTGGGTTGAGCCTTCTGAATCTCTCATAATATGACTCCATAGATAATGTCGGTCGAGGAGTAGTTTGTGCCTGCTGCTGGATAAGCTGAGCCACCACTTGACATACACCAGCAATGTCCACCTGAGTGGCCGATGCGTCAAGAGCCCGCTCAACTGATTGATTGGCAGCTCTCCATGACGTCAATCTTGCTTCTCTTGCTCCTCTTGTCCTAGCAGCCATATTTGCTAAGGTCTCGCCCTCCTTATCGCTCATCGCTTCCTATTCAAATGTCAATATTATTATATTATTTTATAACAGAGTTGCAGTACAGTTAATAATTTAAGTCAGAGTCTAACTATGCGTAACCTAACTACCCACTGTTAGGTTTTAAGTTCTACCCTTGATTAAACCTATCGCTCTGATACCATAAAATATCATGCTCTAAATCCGGGACATAATACGGCCATGCTATCGAGGGATGGACCCACGATAACACGAAGCCAAAATTCATCTTCTTAAATATAATAACAAGTGTATCATAAATAAATGTAATAATAAAGTTCAATTCAAATATTTAATTCAACCAAAACTGGTTCAGAGCATCTAAATCCAAAGATGAAATAATACAAGCCTTAAAATTCATAATGACTACAATCCATAAACATAAACTGAATTCCTAGTGCAAAATTTTCAAGCTTGCTTTGCTGATCCTCAAGCCCGGATTCCCTTTCCATTAGTCCTAGCCTTATTTCTCTGTACATGAAAAAGAAAACAAAAAGAATATGAGCTACTCCAGCTCAGTAAGTAGACTTCCGCTTCCTTACCGGATCAAACATAAGTTTTCTATGATAATGCATCATTTAGCAAATAATAATTATTATAAAATTAAATATTTCATAAAATATATAATAAAATAAGTTATAAGCTCATCATGCATGCATAAATCATGTATATTTCACAATTATGAATTGTAAATCATTTTCATCATGTATTCATGTCATGTTTCAAAATATTGCTCACAGATATTCATGCTAAGATCACTATTATACCCATGACAGGGCCATGTTTCTTAATCGACAGAGTTCTTAATTCATGTGCCAACTTTATACCCATTGACAGGACTATGTTTCGTGTGGATGCTAGCTCCGGATGTCGACCTTCCCGAAGGGATTCATTCATAGCCATCTGAGAGCCTTTGAAATCATTATATCTTTTTCTTAAAGCATACATATACATAGATGAAAAAAATAATAAAATTCATGCTTCATAATCATACTATTTTCATAAGACATATTCATGAAGTCAATGCTCATAATAAAACATGCTTTTTCATATCACATATGCCGATCCTTATTTTATGAAAAATTATGATTTCATCAATAGCAATTCTTTGCATAAAAATATGATCATTTAAAAATAAATAAAGAGCATAAAATCTACTTACCTCGATCATCCTGGATCTTTTAATCTTCCTTAAAAGAATCGGATAGTCCTATTTAAAATATTAAATCATCAATAAATTTTATTTCATATATTTAATAAAATTACATAACATAAGGAGATGATCGATTTGATGATCAGTCCAATAAATCTCTTCCTTCGGCTCTAAACCGATTTAAGGTCATAGGTCCCTAGGAGTGGAGAAGATGGCCTAATAGGGGATCCATAGGGCTTCTTAGAGGGAGAAAATTTTTAGAGAGAGAAAGTCCAATTCTAGAGAGAGAAAGACTTTAGAGAGGGATGAGAAAAATTTTTTCTCATGTGTATTATTTATTATTTTCTTTTTTTTTTTCTTTTCTTTTTCCTTTTCTTTTTTTTTCCTTTTCTTTTCTTTTTCCCATGGCCTTCTTTGGCCGAAACAGGAGACCTAGAGGTCCTCGTACCTTAGATCGACCATTCACGATCGTACCTTGCCCGACGATGGCCGACGGTAAAGGATGACTCTTTCGAGTTCGGAGAGGCCAGAGCTGGCGGTCGGCGTGACCGTCGGCGCTTTAAAAATCAGGAAAAGGGAGAGGCCGAACAGGGCTTCCCTTTTCTGACGAAATTCGGTAACTCCTGTCGCCGGCAATCATGCCCACCGGCACGGAAAAGAAGGGAGAGAAGGGAGGAAGAGGAGGAAGGACTTATCACAGCCTTCGATGACCCCCACCGACGTGAAATCGCGGCGAGCACGAGTCGAGGGGCCGCGACTTCAATCGAAAAAATCAGAGAAGAACTCCGACGATCGTCGGTGACTGTTGTGTTCTCTCTTAGAGGAGAGGAGGGAGGTTCTTATAGGGCTCGTCCTAGGGTCTTTTAATGGCTCTAGGAGTCCGATTCTTGATCAGAACTAGGGAAAGAGAAGACTCCGATCGGGAGTCTTCTTCCCTGTTTTTTTTTTTCCTAAGTGGGCTTTTGGCCCATCGAGCCGGGTTATCACAAGCCCTCTCCTGTATTTATTTTGAAAACAAGAGTTATACATTAATAGCTAACAAAATTAAATTAAAATCATTGTAAAAAATAGAATATTAATAATGGCGTACATATAAATCTCTCGACTCATCTCGAACAAAAGTACCATCCTGATGAGAATGAGTCATCCGATAAAACTCCACTTTACCGGGTTCCCTCCCATGCTCATCCACCTACACAAATAATTTTAATTTTAAGCAAACAGTTATAATAATTTAAAAAAATATATGAGTATCATGATACAGACATGGTCCATGGTACATAATGATATTAGTTATATAAATATTTCAACATAAAAATTAAAAGTTAATTATGAAAGTTTAAGGAACATACAAACTCCTGTCAGAGTCGTGCATAACTCTTCGACCCCGATGTATGAGGAACAGACTGAGCTGCTCGTGCAGCTCTACCAATAGCAGAATAAGTCTGTAAAATAAAGTAAAGAACTTGTTATATGTATAATATATAATATACAATATAAATCAATATTTTTATAAAATATTTAAAAAAAAAGATAATGAGCAGATAATATACCTGTGCCCTCTCAGAGAACCAATAATGAACCAACTCCATCCACTGATGAGGAGGTACATCAAGAGGATAATTCCTAGCAACCTCCTCCTCTGTCATACCCTGTCTCATATAGTCCCTTTTCAATTGTGCTCTATATTCTTTTCATTTGCGGTTGAGAAACTTCATTACAAAATCATGAGTGGATGGAGGGGGAACAAACTTGCTCTATAAAAAAAAAAGTTAAATGAAATAAATTATATAAGTGATTAACAATTAATATACAGTATGAACATCAATTCATTACCTCTATAACTCGGAGGAGCTCAACTTTGTATGTTGGAAGCATGTCATTCCATTTTGCATAGCCCAATGGACATAGCTGAGGCCTCCGAGCAACAGTCTCCAAAAATGAAGTCAATAAACAGGCAGCTTTCTTAATTGGCTGACCTAGTTGATTGCACTCCACAATAATTCTCTCGCCCTCACGCATCTGCCACACATCTCATACTACTGTGGATCCGCGTCTGGGGTGTACTCTCCCGGATCCATCTGTAAAAAATACATAAAAGTAACTATATCATAAATATACATAAAATAAAATAAAAATAAAATTACATGAAAGACAATATATACCCTGCACGTGTATCTCATCATCTGACTGATGAACAGGAAGATCGTGCTGTATTGATGATGAAGAATGACAGGGCTCGGAATGCTGTGCAGCTGAACTGGCCTCAGGCTGCTGTGCTGAAGAAGACGTACCGGTCTCTATCTGTGAAAACTGAAACTGCACACCAACATATCGTCCTCTGCGATGCATGATGTCACCTAGCATTTATATAAATAAAAGGTAGAATCAGTTAATATATGGAGTAAAATAATATAATAATTAATGAAAAATATATACATCATAAATAATTATTACTAGTAATAATCAAGCAGTAGTGTTTTCTTCAAATTCTGTCCTAACCAACGTCATTGTAGCATTTAAATCATCAGCTAGCACAAAATTGTAGGGCATACATTATGTATAAATGTCATCGTCATCATCCTCCACTTGGTTTTCCATATCATATAAGTCTCTAGGTTTTGTTTTGATGACAGTAAACCAATCTTTATCTTTTGCGTCTTGTACATAAAATACTTGACGAGCTTAAGATAAAAAAATGAATGGATCATCCTTCAATAACACACCAGTGTGTATCAACCTTAAAAAATTTACAAGTGTAAATCTATTTGCATCTTGTTTCAAATCCCTTGGTGAGTTTATGTCTATCCAATCACATCTAAACAATACTACTTTAAATTTTTCATAATAATCCAACTCATAGATATCTTTAAGTGCACCATAATAGAATTTTCCATCCACTTCCACCATAACACCGCTATTCTGTATTTTTCTAAATTTCTCCCATTCTCTAGTATAAAATTTAAAGCCATTAATTATGAAATCGTTATATCTATTTACAATCTTATTAGGTCTTCGAGCAAGAGCTATTAGTTCATCTAAATTATTTGTCTCCATCATCTTTGATATCTTAAAAAAAATGATATGATGAAGTGCTGTTAAGTTATCTGATATTAAATATGTATCAAAAATTAATATATCCCATAATTAAATATAAATCACACCTGATTCGAAAGTCACATAGGAAATAACTCGACCAACCATCGCTGTTCAATCCTTGCATTAGGACGAATGTTATGATTGGCTCGTCTCTGATAAATTAAAAATTTACTGCATAAAATATAAATATATCATTTAGAATATTATATCTAATATAAAATTTAAATCTTGATGTCATGCCTTAAATATACTAACCTGCGATGGTCAGATATTATGTCACTATGAAGTAACACATAACGATGTGCTTATGCTAAAGATTTTTGATCAAGTACAATACTTTCAGCTCTTCCCAAGAATTTTCTAGCAGTTAAGAATTTATACAGTTCTGCATTCTCCACAAAGTCATTATGCCATTGAAGTCGACTAAAAATAGTCTCTACACCTTGAAGATATCTTGAACAAAATATCAAACATTCATCCGTAATATATCCTTCAGCAATCGAGCCTTCGGGATAGGCTCTATTTCACACATAATCTTTAAGACGCACAAGATATCTTCAAGAATTAAATATTTATTAAAATATCAGTATGCTGTTGTTTCTAATAAAATTATCAAAAGATTTAAGATTTGCAATAATACCTCTCTATAGGATACATCCATCTATAATGTACCGGTCCACCAACTTTAACTTCTGAAGCTAGGTGAATGAGCAGATGTACCATAATAGTAAAAAATTCAGGAGGAAAAATTTTTTCCATCTGACAAAGTGTAATTGCAATATCGGATTCTAACTGATCAAGTTTCCGAGGATCAATAACTTTGGAACATAATGCCTTAAAGAATGACGATAATCGAAGTACAATTGCAATAACTTATTTCGGCAATGACGATCTTAAAGCTATTAGAAAAATATCTTGCATCAATATGTAACCATCATGACTTTTAAGATTTGAAAGTTTTCGATCTTTTAGATGCACACATCGTGAAATATTTGATGCATATCCATCAGGTACCTTGATACTTTTCAAAACTCTCAAAAAATTATCTTTTTCTCGAGCAGACATTGTGTAACATGCAGGAGGCACATAAATTCTATCATTAGCAAGTATTTTAGGATGAAGTTCCTGTCGGATACCCATTTTTTTTAAATCAAGACGCGCCTTCATGTTATCTTTGCTCTTTCCATCAAGGTTTAAAAATGTTCCAAGTAAATTATCACAAATATTGTTCTCTATATGCATGACATCAAGATTGTGCCGAATAAGATTATGTTTCCAATAAGGTAAGTCAAAAAAGATACTTCATTTTTTTTATAAATATTTACTGGGCTGTTGTGTAGATGCTATCTGTGTGTCTTCCTCATTTTCATCCTTGAAATAATTGTCTAGATTTTGAAACACCTCTGTATCTATAGTACTGATACTGACTTCTTCTGGTAATCCTTCGTGCATTGAGCTTTCAACATCATCCCTTCCTCTTTTTTTAGAGGACTTTGAGTGCTTACCATAGCTGTAATTGATGCCATCCATTTGTCTATGAACATCAGTTCCAGAAGGTGGAATAGGGGCACATCCCAATTCTATAGTACCATCAAACAAATCTTTCTGAAATCAAAACGGATGATTTACTTCCAACCATCGACGATATCCCATGTAACAAAATTTACCTCCATGTTTTAACCAAATTGAATGTGTTGAATCTCCACAACGAGGACATGTGACTCGTCCCTTTGTACTTTAGCCAGATAAATTGGCATATGCTGGAAAATCATTAATAGTCCATAACAAAGCTGCCCGTAGTTTAAATATTTGACCGTTGGAAGCATCAAATGGATCAACACCCTCCCACAACTGTTTCAATTCCTCTATTAAAGGTTGTAGGAAAATATCAATATCATTGCCTGGACCCTTATCTCCTAGAATAATCATTGACAAGATAAGTGATGATTGTTTCATGCACATCCACAGTGGCAAATTGTAAGGTATCAAAACGACTGATCAAGTGCTGTAGGTAGAACTCAGGGTCCGAAATGGATTGAAGCCATCAGAAGCTAAGCCAAACCTAACACTGCGAACATCAGAGGCAAAATCAGGATGCCTATCATCAAATGCTTTCCATTGAAGACTATCTGCTGGATGTCTCAATATTCCATCCTTTGTATGTCCTTCATCATGCCATCTCATTGATGAAGCTATTTTTGATGATGCATAAATCCTTTTCAATCTAGGTATAAGAGGAAAGTAACGCAATACCTTGACCGGTTTCTTTTTACTTCGCGTTGCATCCAATTCATTCAGTACATCATCTCGATCTTCTTTTTGTATTATCCATCTTGAAGATCCACATACATTGCATGACTCTTGATTAGCATTTTCATTCCGATATAACATACAATCTTTCGGATAACTATGAATCTTTTCGTATCCAAGATCCAATTCCTTTACTACTTTCTTGGCTTCATAATACGATGGTGGTAAATGAGTGCTTTCTGGAAATGCATCCTTTAATAACTTGAGCAGTATGGTAAAACTCTTCCCAGACCATCTATTCAAATATTTTAAATGAAATAAATGTACAAGAAAAAAAATCTTAGAAAATTTCGTACAACCCGGATATAATTCTCCATCTGCATCTTTCATTAAGGTGTGATAACGAGCTATCTCATCATTAGATGTATGTATAGGCTCCTCAACATGTATACGTTCCGCATGCGTACATTCATCAAGCATCCCAACTGTTTCTTGTATACTACTGGATTCTCTTAAATTTTGAACATCAAGTCCAAAAGCATCTGTGATCAAACCCCTTATATCATCATCTCTTGCAGAATTGTCTTGTAGGCTAGTGGATCCAAAATGAGTCAGGGGTTGGTTATATGATGATGGCAACATAGATTTTTCATGAAAAATTCAGTCGGTATAACCTCTTAAAAAATCATTCCATACCAAATATTCTTCAATAATTTATGGATCTAAAGAAGAACTATTTACACATTTCCGACATGGACATAAAATCTTTCCATTCAAACTACTTTTCTCCATATCAAATTTAATGAAGTCATGAACTCCATCTAAATATTCTTTACTATTCTTTGGTTTATTTATCCAACTTTTGTCCATTGTAGGATAAAAATGATCGAACTTGCAACTTATCTAAAAATAAGAAAAATTATACAATCTATATTAATGCAATGAGTAAAAAATATCAGTCATTTCATAAAATCCAAAAAAATAACAGCTATCATCAACTAATAGGTAAAGAAGGTCCTATCCCATTCAGAAAATGCATTAATTCTATAGGTCAATTATAGTAATCAAATGATATGCAACAAGAGCCGAAAAAAATTTCGGCAGTATTTTTTCTTAGTTCTCCCGTATAGGGAGAACAAAAAAAAATATCGTCCGAAATTTTTTTCGAACCCTCAGCATACCATTTAATTATTGTAATGACCTATAGAATTACTCACATTTTTCAAACTGTCCATACTGGACAATCAATTGACCAATGTACATAATTCTTTTATCCGTACAAAAATAAATAAATATACAGATACAATAGAATATGTACATTAATCAAAAGACGGGTCTATGGTTCTATGCAATGCAATAGAATATGTACATTATTTCTCGATATTTTTTAAAAATATCACTACAATAATGTCACGAATTATATAATGAAGATGAGCTACAAACTAATACATGAAAATTTATCATGAATGTGGGGCACAGTGATATTTCCTAATATTTTTAAAATGACATTAAAATAATATCAAAGATCATATGATAAAGGTGAGCTGCATAAAAAAATAGTTAGTGTTCCTCATTGTTTTTCTTTTCTCATTTTTTTTAATTTTATTAAGCACTGAAATCCTTCAATCTATCCCACCCAAGTCATGAATCATTGCATCAAGAAATAAAAGGAACAAAGAAACAAATGTAGAAAAAGAGGGGGGAATGCTTCATTTTAATCACCTGCAAGCTTTGATATCCCAAATTCTGTCTTAATAAAAGGTACGATCTCTCCAGAGCAAGTGCTATTATTCCATATCAAAGGAACGATCTTTTATTACATGATAGTGTAGCAAAGTAAGCAACAACTAGACATAGCACTGTAAATTACATCCATGGGTCCATACGGACATCAAACCATTTCCAGTTCCACTAGGTAGGAAGCAGAATAAACCATAGAAGACTTCTTAGGAAGCCAATCAGACACTGCCCATTCCATAGTCGAATTATTTAACTTGATAATCTTTATGACAAAATTCAGAGCACAGGAGGCAGTAACTTACCATAAGCATTAGTAAATTCCAACCAAAGGCTGCCACTAAATTCAGTACTCAACATCAAAATGTGTCCATTTGCAATACATAAGCAGAAGAAGAATGAAGCATATAAGGCTTCTCAGGAGACGAGTCCCATTTTCCATATACGAGAAGATGCATTGGACATGACCATTCCAGCAAAGCTAATTGTATCACTAAAAAAATAGAAAATTTCTTCCAAACCTCCACCATTAAACCCCAAGATAACCTCAAATTGAGTAACTAAGTTGTTTAGGAAAGCTCTTTCAATCTTATTAATCCAACAGAGAGAGTAAAAGAAAGGAAGAAAGAAAAAACTAATCTTGGTACTGTGTACGATTCCTCCAAACCAAAATCAGCTCTGTCAATCGTATCAATCCAACCAAAAGCAAAAGAAGAAAAGAAAAGAACTAATCTCTGTAATGCATACGATTCCTCCAAACCAGAATCATTCAATCTTTCTCCCTCGAATCACAAACCGTGACATCAAGAAAGCAAGAACCATACGAACAAAGGCAGGACCAAAAAAACAAAAATGCTCAGATCAAATCACCTGGACACTGCTATCCATATCAATGAACAATCCTTTATTACGTAATGCGTCGCACAGAAAGCAGCAAATCCATTATTTATGATAAGCAGGAAGAACGATTTGCAAAGCCTTAAACCCCAACACAAAACCTTAAACCCCAACACAAAACAAAAGCTTGGGATTAGGAGGCGAAGGAGGGGGCAAATCGAGCACGAGATCGAACCGGAAGGGTCTTTTGGGCCTGCGAAGACGGCCGTCGGGAGGGAGGAGGAGAGGAGGGCCGGTGGGGTGGCTTCGAGGAAGACGGACGGCATACGGCATGGATGGTGCGGCGTGGACGGACACGATAACAGAGGGGAGCGGTGGACGGCGGTGCGGCGTGGACGGCGGATGCGGCGCTGGCTACGGAGAATCGGCGAAGATGGGGTCGGCGAAGATGGAGAAATATGGGTGGGAGGGGGCGGCGGCAGATAGATTAGGACATGAGAGAATGGAGGTATTAATCGAACCTAACGATGCTTTTTAGCGTCGTTAAATAATGATGCAACAAAATATCGATATTTTTTTTATTTAACGATGCTTTTGTTAAAAGCGTCGGCATTGAAAATGATGAAATTTTACGATGCTTTTAAGCGTCGTTGAACCACGACGTTTTTTAAAAACGTCGGCAGGTCAACGTAATCTGCCGATGCTTTCAAAAACATCGGTAAAAAATCGTCGCTAACCATCTTTTTTACTGTAGTGCTCTAGGCCACAGTTTAAGGAACATGAGGGCAAAGCGAAAGCTGTGAAATAAGCTAGCCCACACCCTTCCCTTGCCCTCTCACCCTTCAAATATTTAAAAACGAATTAGCTTTTGCTATCTGGAAGCCAAATGCTTCCTCTAGCTATTTCTGATGAATAAACTCAATACTAGAGATAATCTCGCTAGGAACTTTGGGACATCCTTGGGAGGCTGTGTTCTTTGTAATGCATCAAATGAAACGGTTGATCGCATAATGATCAACTGCCAATTCGCCTTGGAAATAAGGATTGTTGGGGTGTACCGACCGACCAACCGACCGACTGTACCGATCGTCTGACCGACTGTACCGATCGACCGACCGACTGACTGACCGACCGACCGACTGACTGGCCAACCGACCAACCAATCGAAGGTACGTCGGTCGGGCAGACCCTTTCTACCCTCCCGACTGCACTGGGGAGTCCGGTGCCCGACTCCCGCGACGTGCCCGACTGATCGTAGGAGGAATCCGAAGCTCTACCCAGCGTCCCTCGGCTGGCCACTGACCCAGGGTCGGACGGCTTCTCCAGGCACCGTACTACCGCCAGAAACTGTCAGTCCTGACAACGGCATGGCAGCGTGGCATTATCCCGCCTATGGCATAGTCAACCCTAGTGATTTGACGGCCCCACGGCGAGTTGACATCTTTACGGCGACTCTGACATTCTACAGTGAATTGACAATTCCTCAATTGTCCGCGCCATTAATGACGGCGCCATACCACGCTCCACTATATATATATATCGGGGAAGGCGACAGTGGGGGGGTACGGCGGCAAAACTTTCAGGCTTGCTCCCTCTCTCCCTTTCTCTCTCGATTGAGCTCTCTGTCTTCATTTCACTGTTGCCAAGTCTCCTCTCTGACTTGACCATCGGAGGGTCCTCCGTCGGAGCCGCCTCCGACCAACGTGGACTTTCCTTTTGCAGGCGCTCGTTCCCGACGACCAGGCGACGAGGGGATTGGCCGCAACAGATTGGTGCGCCAGGAAGGGGGGCACGGGACGTTACGGTACACTATCCCCGCAGAATTTGAGATGACAAAGACAAGGGCTCAGCGATCAAGGGTCACCGGGTCGGCGAGGCGCTCTTCCCGCCGGGAAGAGGCCTCTCCTTCACCCTCCGCGGCGGAGCCCAGTTCTCCACGCCCCGCGGTGACCACGGAGGTGCAAATCGCGGCGATCGTGCAGCAGATGACCGTGCTGACGGATGCGGTCAAAAGCCTCCAACAACAGCCGGTACGGCCGCCGCCGTCACCGGTCGGGCAATCGACGGCACGTCCGATGCCCTCCAAGAGCAGCCGCCGACGCCCGCATCGATCCCCGTCGCCTCCACAAGAGCACCTGCCGCAGCGCTCCCGTAGAGAGGAGGAGGGGTGGCCTCGGCGCGATGCCTACAGGTCCCAACAGCTTTCTCCCTCCCGACTGGAACGAGCAAGGAAGGAGAAGCGATCGCGGATGCCGTCCGCCTCCCTCTCGGAATCTTCAGGAGACTCCACTCCTGGGGTATCCCAGCACCGACGGACGGACGACTACAAGCGCAGGTTCGAGAAAATCAACCGTTGGCTCGCACAGTTACAGGTGGACGGACAGAAGTCTTCAAACGATGTCGACTTTCAGACTGCCCAACCTCTCTCCCGACTCATTCTTGACGAACCGATCTTCAGTCGGTTCAAGATGCCGCACGTGGAACCTTACGATGGCTCCACCGACCCAATCGACCACCTGGAGAGCTACAAAGCTCTCATGATGATTCAGGGGGCAACCGACGCTCTCTTTTGCATCGGCTTCCCCACCACGCTCCGCAAAGCTGCCAGGGCCTGGTACTTCAGTCTTCGATCGGAAAGTATCCACTCCTTTGGGCAGCTCGAGCACTCTTTCGTGGCTCACTTTAGCACCAGTCGGAAGCCATCGCGAACGTCGGACAGCCTTTTCTCCCTCAAACAGGGAGAAAACGAGACGCTCCGACACTTTGTGACGCGATTCAACGCGGCCGCGCTCGAGGTTCGGAACCTCAATGAGGACATGGCCATCTCGGCCATGAAACGGGGACTGAGGGCATCCCGATTCACTTACTCCCTAGACAAAACCCTCCCCCGAACGTACGTCGAACTATTGGAGCGCGCGTACAGGTACATGCGAGCGGACGAAGGAGCCTCCGACCGGTGCTCGACCGAGTTCAAAAGCCCGAAGGAAAAGCGGAGGAAGGGTCGGGACACCGCCGACCCTAGCAGGCCCCCGACCGTCGGTCGGGTCTCGCCTCCGCGACGAAACCAGAAGTCACTCCAACGACAGACTCCAAGGCCGACACGCCCCAGGTATGACTCCTATACTCCTCTCTCTGCTCTTCGTGCGCAGATTTTGATGGAGATCGAGGGGGAACAATACCTGCGACGGCCTCCGCCTCTGAAGGCAAAAGGCTTCGACCGATGGAAGTACTGTCGATTCCACCGGGGCCACGGCCACAATATCGAGCAATGCATCCAGCTTAAGGATGAGATCGAAGCTCTCATCCGCCGAGGATATCTCGGTAAGTTTCGGAGGAACCCGCCGACTCAACCCGTTGCCGACCGATGACCCCAACCGACTGAAGAAGCGGCGACTAATCAACCTACGGTCGGGGTCATCAATATGATTTTCAAACGACTGGGCCCGGGGACGTCTGCTGAAGGGGAGCCGACGAAAAAGCCGCGCTCGGGCGATGTGATTACTTTTGCAGAAGAAGATGTTTGGGGCATCCAAACTCCCCACGATGATGCTGTTGTTGTCTCGGCAACAATAGCCAATTATGATGTAAAAAAAATTTTTGTGGATAATGGAAGTTCAACGAACGTTTTGTTTTACTCGACTTTCTTCCGGATACGACTATCAATCGACCGACTCAAGAGGATCCCTACACCCTTGGTAGGCTTCGCAGGCGATGCTGTCACAACAGAAGGGGAAGTCATCCTGCCCGTGACGGTCGGCACCGAACCACGGCAAAGCACGGTCTATTTGACTTTCACGATCGTCCAGGTGCCTTCGGCCTACAACGTCATACTCGGAAGGCCCGAACTAAACGCCCTGAAAGCGATCGTTTCGACGTATCGCCTTCTGATTCGGTTCCCAACCAAATACGGAGTCGGGGAGATGTGCAGAGATCAGCAGCTCGCTCGTCGATGCTTCCAGATCTCCGTCCAAAGCGATGAGCTGAGGGCCCCCTGACGATCGACAAAATGGACCAACGGAAGGAGGAAGAACGAGGTTCACCGACCGAACAGCTCGTTCCCGTCTCGATAGCAGAAAACCTCGACCGACAGGTATGGGTCGGGTCTCAGCTATCCGACCCAGAACGACGACGGCTGGCGGAGCTACTGAGGGCCAACACTGACATATTTGCTTGGTCGACAGCAGATATGTCGGGCATCCCTCCGGAGATAATAACGCACCGACTCAACGTCGACCCGACGGTGAGGCCGGTGAGGCAGAAGAAAAGGTCTTTTGCTCCTGAAAGACAGAAGGCCATCGACGAAGAGGTAGACAAGCTACTCGAGGCGGGCTTCATCAGAGAAGCTGCATATCCCGAGTGGCTTGCCAATGTTGTCATGGTCAAGAAGGCCAGCGAAAAGTGAAAGATTTGTATCGACTACACCGACCTGAATCGGGCCTGTCCAAAGGACAGCTTTTCATTTCCAAAGATCGACCAGCTGGTAGACGCGACGTCCGAATTTCGACTACTCAGCTTCATGGACGCCTTCGTCGGGTACAATCAGATCCGAATGGCACCTGAAGACGAGGAGCACACTGCCTTCGTGACCCCCAAGGGCCTCTACTGCTACCGAGTAATGCCCTTCGGGCTGAAAAATACCGGCGCCACCTACCAACGACTCGTCAACAAGGTCTTCAAAGATCAGATCGGACGCAACATGGAAGTATATGTCGACGATATACTGGTAAAAAATGCGCGGATTTCGGATCATGTCCGGGATCTTGAAGAAGCTTTCCGCACTCTACGACGACACCGGATGAAGCTGAACCCGACTAAGTGCACCTTCGGAGTAACCTCGGGGAAGTTCCTCGGATTCCTCGTCTCGCAACGAGGAATCAAGGCCGACCCCGAGAAAATCAAGGCCATCATCGACATGCGGCACCCGGACACCAAGAAGGAAGTCCAACAGCTGAATGGAAAGATCGTCGCCCTCAGTCGGTTCATCTCTCGATCGGCTGAAAGATGCCTCCCGTTCTTCAAAACCTTACGGCAGGCCAAGCAGTTCTCTTGGCCGGACGAGTGCCGGCAGGCCTTCGAGGAACTGAAGAAGTACCTCACCTCCCCGCCACTCCTTGTGAGATCGGAGGTCGGGGAGGTCCTGTACCTCTACTTGGCCACTTCCCCGGAGGCGGTTAGCTCTGTGCTCGTCCGGGAGAATGAGAACCGGATTCATCAACCAATATATTATGTCAGCAAGGTGCTCCACGAAGCTGAGACTCGATACTCAAAGGTAAAGAAAATGATTTTCGCCCTAGTCATTTCGGCACAGCGACTCCGTCCGTACTTCCAAGCACACGCCATTGTGGTCCTCACCGACCAGCCCCTGAGGGCTATCTTGCACCGTCCTGATACGTCGGGACGGCTGGCAAAATGGGCTGTGAAACTGGGCGAATTCGACATCCAGTACCGGCCACGACCCGCCCTCAAAGCTCAGGTTCTGGCCGACTTTATCGCCAAATGCCCGACGACCGACCTACCATCGGGGGAGGGGGACCCCATGAAGGTCAGGACCTCTGACTGTGACCTCGATCTGGCCTGGGTATTGCACATCGATGGGGCTTCCAATGCTCAAGGGAGCGGGGCCAGTTTCCTGCTCACCAGCTCGGAGGGGGTGGTCACTGAACACGCCCTCCGATTCGACTTCAAGGCCTCCAACAATCAGGCCGAGTACGAGGCACTCGTTGCGGGGTTGAAATTAGCACTGGAGCTCGAAATAGACCGTCTCCAAGTCTTCTCCGACTCCCAACTGATCGTCGGACAGACCAAAGGCGAGTTCGAAACACAAGATCCGACCATGGCCAAATACCGCCAAAAGGTGAAAGATCTCGTGGCGCCCTTCGGATACTTTGGGATCTCTCACATCCCCAGGGCGAAAAATGCTCGGGCCGACGCGCTCTCCCGGCTCTGTGACGTCCGACTATGGCGCCTTGGGCCGGACCTTCGTGCAAAATCTTGAGCGATCGAGTATCGACGAAGTCGAGGAGGTACTACAATTAGCGGCAGGGCAGAGCTGGATGGACCCGATCACTCGGTACCTGACCGATGGGTCTGTACCCGAAGATCCTGCGGAAGCCAAACGACTCCGGTGGGTGGCTTCCCAGTACGTGATGATCCATGACCGACTGTACAAAAGGTCGTTCTCCCTCCCCTTACTCAGGTGTTTGGGACCGACCGACGCAGATTATGCCCTCCGAGAAGTGCACGAAGGAATCTGCGAGAGTTACTTGGGGGGCAAATCCTTGGCCTACAAGGTCCTGCGGCAGGGTTACTATTGGCCCACCATGAGGAAGGACGCGACTGAGTTGGTCCGGAGGTGTGAACCATGCCAGAAGTACGTCAACGTACAACACCGACCGGCTAGCCAGATCACCCCTATTATCGCTCCATGGCCCTTCGCTCAGTGGGGGGTCGACATTCTCGGTCCTTTCCCTCCAGCATCAGGCCAAAGAAAGTTCATAGTCGTCGCCACCATCGACTACTTCACCAAGTGGGTGGAGGCCGAACCCCTGGCGCAGATTACCGAGCGGAAGATGGAGGACTTCGTCCAAAAATCTATCATCTTCAGGTTCGGATTGCCGCATACCATTATCACCGACAACGGGCGATAATTCGACAATCAAGACTTCAGAGACTTCTGCGTGAGGTTTCACATCACACACCGGCTAACCTCGATCGGACATCCACAGTCCAACGGCGAGGTCGAGGTGACCAACCGGACCATATTGCACGGGCTCAAAATCCGACTGAATGAAGCCAAGGGCCTCTAGGTCGAAGAGCTGAACTCCGTCCTATGGGCATACCGGATGATACCCCGTATTTCGACCGGAGAATCACCTTTCAGCTTGGCCTATGGAATAGAAGCCATGATCCCGCTGGAGATCGGATTGCCATCGACTAGGGTCGAGCAATATCGTGAGTCGGACAACTCTGAGTGTCGGAGGGCCGACTTGGACCTCTTACCCGAGCTCCGACGCGAAGCACAATTTCGTTTGGCTTCTTACCGACAAAAGGTGGCCCGGTATTACAATGCCAGGGTAAAGCCAAAGCTCTTTCGACCTGGAGACCTGGTCTTGAGGAAGGCGGAAGTCTTAAAACCCTTGGATCAGGGAAAACTATCCCCGAACTGGGAGGGATCCTACAAGGTAGCCGACGCCTACAGACCGAGATCTTACCGACTGGAAACCCTGGAAGGGAAAACCATCCCTCGAACCTGGAACGCCGACAATCTGAGGTTGTACCATCAGTGAAATCTGTACTTCCCCCCGTTTGGAATACAAACTTAGTTTAAACTTCGGAGCCTGGAGTTTCGGCCCTTCGACTGCGGTTCGGTGCTCACCAAGGAATGCAAGCCCCGACGTCCCAACATGGACTTAACATTTTACTGCGGGTCGTCGGGCTGGCCGCCGATGCTGTGTCGAACGTTTGAAGGACCGACGCACTTGCAAAAATGGGGGTTACACTCCTTCTACAACTTTCGGCTAAAACGTTCGGGCAGAACGATTAGCCGACTCGCCAACCCCGCTCCGGCCGGGAAAGGCAAAAGCGCCAACGCAACCAACGCTGCGTTCGCGACTTACCGATCGGGTCGAAGCCGGTCGAAGGGTATTCGACTTACCACCGTTTATCACAAGGCGCTACACAAGCGCCCGACCAAAGTCTGGGTGAGGGGAACTCGACCTACCATCGTCTTCCCGACCAGACGCGTCGACTGCGCACGACAATGTAACAGACGCAGTCTGACCGATCACATCGGACAACATTCGGGCCACCGGGATGCGCCTGAAGGTCGGTCGACTTCCTCCTCCACGAACGGCCTTCGACTCCGCCAGTGCGGCCGACTCAGCACGTTCGTGCCTTAAAATTGGTCGACTCCCGACTGAAGCCAGGACGACGCGCGTTCGACTTCGGTATTCGGTTTGCGGCCTAACGATGGATGTTCGATCTAGGTCCTGACACAGACGATCAGTGGTCGGGGTTCGTCTTTGCTCACCTCACATTGAATCGCCAACTATCTCAACTAGCGACACGGGATGGCGATTGGGTGTCCTAATGCGGCACGCCAAGGCTGCTTGGCGCTAGAAGAAGTCCGTGATTACAAGCACATCCCAGCAGGCAAGAAAAGAAAGTCGAAAGAAAAACTAGAAAGTTCTTAAGTTCATTCGGTTACAAAATCGGGCCGAAGCCCGATTACAAGTGTACTAAGAAAAACAAAAACGATAAAAGCGGACGAAGCCGATCATCCCTCGGAGTCAATCTCTTTGACTGACGGAAGCTCGGGGATGACCGGTGTATCCACCGCGCTCGGTACTGGGTCGATGGCCGGTGCAGGATCGTCGGTCGGAACTCGGCTGGCGGTCGGCGTCGAATCACAGGTCGGGGCCTGGCAGGAAGTCAGGGCCGTCTCCCCTTCGGCAACCTGCTCCGGGACGGCCTCTCCCACCACGGCGACGCCTCCCGATGATGGGTCGGCCATCTCTTCCGTTGCTTGGTCCTCGACCCCCGGTGGGATGATGCCGCTGAGGTCCAGCTCCGCGTACAGGGCTTGGACTGCATCCCGACCATCCTCGTACCCCACCCGGTACGATGCGAAGTCGGACTCCAGCAGCTCCTCTCGATACCGGTCGGAGCCATGAAAGTCGTCCACCGCCCAACTCGCCGACTCCTTCACCGACCTTGCTTCCTCTTCCGCCCGGCCGAGAGAGTCCTTCGCCGACTCTGCCTCTGCCTTCGCTATGTCGGCGTCGGCCTGGGCGATCGACAGGTCCTTCTCAGCCTTGGCGAGCTTCTCCAGACTGACCCGGAGTTGCTCGCGTTCGCCCTCGAGCTCGACGGCGACGCCGTCCCACTCGCGCCGCAGATGGTGCGCAGTCCGACCCTTGCGCTTGGCTTCTTTTCGGGCCGACTTTAGCTTGGACCCGAGACGAGAGATCTCGTCCACCAACTTCGCCTACCAGTCGGTCGACTGCTTCAGGTGTTCGACCAGCATCGCCCTGTCGGCTTCGACGGCCGCCGCCCTGTCCTTCCAAGCCGCCCGGACATTTTCGAACCTCCAGTACCCGACCTCAAGTTCGGACATAGTGTAGATCAGCTGCCGACGTGAGCGTTACGTCAGGAAAGCGAAACAATGAAAATACTAAGGAAAGAGGAGACGAAGTGGAACTTACCCCGACCATGGTCGGGTAGAACGAAGATAGCATCTCGGTCACTTGCCAAGACTTCAGCACCTCCACGTCGGCCGAGAGGAGGATCCCCTGGCACAGCCTCCTGGCCAGGTTGTGGTCGGCCAGTGCCGATGCTCCTTCGAGGAACTGAGCGCCAGGCGCCGCAGTGCGACTCCCCGACCTTGTGTCGTCAGCAGGGTCCATCGGGGCTTTCCCCCGATCGGCCACCCCGGCCAGTGGATCCGGTAAGGATGGGATGCTCAAGTTTGACGTAGCACCCCCCGTTGCAGCTGCAGACGCCGTCGGATAGCATTCGGGTTCCCGAACTGCATCCGACGCCACACCCACCGGCGAAGCCGCCGACGTCCCTTCAGCCGCCTCTTCCGCCTGCCGCTCCTCCGGTTGCATCGCCAGAGCCGCGAGTGCGATCACCGGCTCCGACTGGTCGGTCGCCGATGCCTCGACGGTCGGCGCCGCTGTGGAGGGTTTCTTCGGCGGTCGTGAAGGTCCGGCCCCCGATGCCTGCCTCTTCCTCGCCGCGTATTGTCGGATTTCAGCGTCGGTCGGCCTCATCCTCGACGGTGTCCCTGCGATACCGACGGAAGGATTAATGTATGCACGAGAATGAATGCCAAATAAAAAGACAACCGATGGGTCGGGCGGTACCTAGACGGGGGATCAAGCTCAGGTCAGCATCATAGAGGGCTTGTTCGGTAACAAGCTCCCTCTGCTTCGGGACCGACATGTCTTTGAGTCGGTGGAAGTCCTCCCGGTCGTCCGCCTCCACCCGACTGTTCTCGTTCGCCTCGGTTCGGGGCACGCCCCAGCGAGAAGGGAAGCCACAGGGAGAAGAAGATGAAACAAAGAAAAACTGGTTCTTCCACCCGTGGATGGACGATGGAAGGCCAGTGATGAAGGAAAGACCCTTTCGGGGGTTGAAGAGCCACCACCCTCGAGCCTTAGGGTGGGGTCGGAGGACAAAAAATGCCCGAAAGAGAGAGATGCGAGGGTTGGTCGGCAGAAGCTGACACAACAAGGCGAAGCTGATTATTAGCCGGACAGAGTTCGGCGCTAGTTGCGCCGGACAAAGTCCGTAATAATCCAGCAGATTCTGGACGAACTCTGAAATCGGAAGCCGAAGACCAGCCCGGAGGTCCTCGACGTACAGTGCCACCTGGCCCGCCGGTGGGTTGTTAACCCGACCGCAGGCTCCTGGGGCGGAGAGTTGGAACTGCTCCGGGATATGATACTGATCCCGAAGCCGATCAACATTCGGCCCTGAAAGCGAGGAAACCTCAACTTCCGGAGTCGATCGAGAGTCATCGGTCGGGTTTCCCGACCGAGCCCCCCGAGATGAGTTTCCGGCCATAGCACCAGAACCAAGAGAAAGGCGAGACCAAAGAAGAAGGAGAAGGAAGGAAGGAGGTTTAAAGGAAAGCTAAGGCAAAACAGGAGGAAGCACGAACCCCGGGTGGACCCTTGTGAGAGCGGAAGAGAAGGCAGCTGCCGGCGACGACGGAAGAAGCACTCGGGCAGAGTCTCCGCAGCAAGTCGTCAGGAATGGAGCCTCAAGCGAGTGGCCCTATATATATAGGGCCGTTCGATGGCCGAGATGACGCCGCGCCGATCGAGATCCCCCGAATGGGCGACACGTGGCGGCTTCCGGGCCCTCCCTTCGGCCCGATGGTTCGGCACGCCCATCCCGGGAAGGCCGCACCGCCTTCATTTAATGCGAAGGACGTCGGCCCAACAACCTCCGACACGTGGCGAAAGGGCCGCGGTTTAGAGTTAAATCGCCCGCGGTGATTCGCGTTCCCGATGGGACGCCTGACAGCGCCCTGCGCTCCCAGAACCGGCGCTGGGCGGCGGTTTGCATTCTCCGAAAGGCGTCGGACATCCGATCGTCTGACACCGAATCGTCCGACACCCGATCGTCAGACATCCGATCGCCTGACACTGAATCGTCTGGCACCCGATCGTCGGACATCCGATCGCCTGACATCGAATCGTCTGGCACCCGATCGCCTGGCACCAGATTGTTTGACGTCCCATCATCGAACAGCGGGACATCTGACGTCGACTTGGCCGGACCATCTGTCGGTGAGATCGGCAAATTCGATCCAGGATGCAGCAAAGAATCCACTCCTTTCGCCTGCGTGGTGACGCGGGTTAATGCGACGTCAGGCTCAGGAGTGGGGAGGGGCAACTGTTGGGGTGTACCGACCGACCAACCGACCGACTGTACCGACCGACCAACCGATCGGCCGACCGATCGATCGACTGAAGGTACGTCAGTCGGGCAGACCCTTTCTACCCTCCCGACCGACTGCACCAGGGAGTCCGGTGCCCGACTCCCGCGACGTGCCCGACGGATCGTAGGAGGAATCCGAAGCTCTACCCAGCGCCCCTCGGCTGGCCACTGACCCAGGGTCGGACGGCTTCTCCAGGCGCCGTACTACCGCCAGAGGCTGTCAGTCCTGACAACGGCATGGCAGCGCGACATTATCCCGCCTATGGCATAGTCAACCCTAGTGATTTGACGGCCCCACGGTGAGTTGACATCTTTACGGCTACTCTGACATTCTACGGTGAATTGACAATTCCTCAATTGTCCGCGCCATTAATGACGGCGCCATACCACGCTCCACTATATATATATCGGGGAAGGCAACAGTGCAGGGGCCCGACGGCAAAACTTTCAGGCTTGCTCCCTCTCTCCCTTTCTCTCTCGATTGAGCTCTCTGTCTTCATTTCACTGTTGCCTAGTCTCCTCTCTGACTTGACCGTCGGAGGGTCCCCGCCGGAGCCGCCTCCGGCCAGTGTGGACTTTCTTTCGCAGGCGCTCGTTCCCGGCGACCAGGCGACGAGGGGATTAGCCGCAACAGATTGGTGGAGATGCGGAGTATTGTGCATTTTTGTAATATCAACGGGTGGATTGTGCATGGATCTTGAAGCACTCAAATATGTTTCTTCTATCCATCTGCACAAATATCAAAGTAGGTATCGGTGCAATCTAATAATTGATGTCATGAAAGAAGGAGAATCATTCTTTTGTGAAAGATGCAACCGAAACTCCAAACAATAAGCACCAAACAGATTAGGTATGAGTCAGATTGACCCATATCTGTATTCGCTCCACAAGTAAAAGTTTCATACCCATACTCATTTCGTATCTATTTGGGATGAGATCGAATTGGGTTGGGTAGATAAAAAATATTGAGTTGGATCGGATCGAGTACATATAAATAATATAAAATTATTATAATTTTGAAAAGATGATATATATCAAGATCCTATCAGATTAGGTTTAAATCGGGATATATTATTATTCATATCCGATCTGAATCCATTTCGAATATTTTTTTGGAATCCATATCCATCACGATTCTAATTAGATTAAGCAACATCCGTCCCATTCGAATCGGATATCGGATGAAATTGTTATATCACTAATTTTCAGTGGCTCAGATCAAATTATAGATAAACGGGTATTAATCGTTCCTTGCCTCCCAAAAACTAGGTATCCATCCCAGCCATTTTATCCCTTTTGCCGCCTCTGATGCTGGATCGAAGTCTGATCATCCAAACGAACCCAGAGCTCCAACCAGAGCTGACATGGCCTACACACATTTTTGTATGATTTAATAACCACCCCAGAAAGCTTTTTCCTAAAATTTTTCAACCATGTAAAACAAACTTCCCTCGTTGACTTTAACAAGTCAGCCTTCATCGTTGGTCAACTTTCTACGGAATCCCGGTATCCGGCAGTACCGTCTCCGCTGGTATGATGATTACCGCGACGCTCACTGGTTCCAATACTTCCTTGATCCATTCCTAATCTACCGTCAAAGCTTTCTCCAACCGGCCTTTGTTGCTCAACACCTGTCCATATCAGTGCTATAACACGAAAAATTCATCAGCTACACATCACACATGGACACCTGTCACACAATCAACAGTATATTTCCTCCGACACTAAACCAACATCTGCTCACTCTCTCTGGATAGGCAGGAAAACAATCGCGCCCGACTAGGTGGCGAAATCCATCCATCTCCTTATCCGGGATAACAAAGCCCCGCCCAACGGTTCGCTCACCTCCCACCCCTCCCAGCCCCCGTCCAAAACCATGGGCCGCCGCCGGTAACGGGAACAATATAACCTCACCCCTCATTCCCTAATTTCCAGCCCTCTCTCACTCTCTCTCTCTCCCCCCCGCCCTTCACCGCGATGCCGGTCGCCGTCTCTTCCCCTCTTCTCTTCACTCCTTCCCCGGCCCCTCAAACCCGGAAATCCCGATCTCTTCTCCCCTCCCAAACCCTAACCCTCCGCCGCCCCGCCACATTCTCGGCCCGGCCACGGCTCGCCATCCCCTTCTCCATCCGTGCCGCCGTCGCCATCGAGAAGGAGATCCCGGAGAACGAGCGGCCGGAGACCTTTCTCCGGGCCGCCGATGACTCCGCTGCCGCCGCCCCGACATCCGTCCGGGGCCGCTTTGAGAGGATGATCCGGGAGGCCCAGGACGAGGTTTGCGCAGCCATTGAGGCAGTCGACGGCGGGGGGAAGTTCAAGGAGGATGTGTGGTCGAGGCCTGGTGGTGGTGGGGGCATCAGCCGGGTGTTGCAAGATGGTGGGGTTTGGGAGAAGGCTGGGGTTAATGTGTCAGTGGTGTATGGGGTCATGCCCCCGGAGGCTTACCGAGCTGCCAAAGGGGAATCCGGTGCTGGTGGTGATGATTCGTCGGTGAAGGCGGGTCCCGTGCCATTCTTTGCTGCTGGAATTAGTTCGGTATGTGCTTGGAATTGCATAAATTTATCTCCTTTTTCTAGTGCAATTGTCGTGGAAGTATGTTTTTAACTATTTAAAAAGACCTTTCTTTTGTGTGTAGTAATGTAGATGTTTGGGTGGTAAGTTTTTGATTTTGAAACTGTCTAAAATATGGAAGGGGATTTTGGTTCAGGTTTTTGGGATTCGGACCTCTTTTGGCCATCAAATTCCGCCAAAAAAAGGGAAAAGTCTAAATTTCTGGTGATCTATAATGTGGCTGGTTAAATTTCATGGTTCTTATTTCTTAATTTTAGATTATATTTGGAGTACCATCGCTCATTCCCTTTCTTATTGGCATCGACTCAAAGTTATCAGTTTAGCCAAAGTTTTCGGACGTTTTATTTGACTTACCTGTCGTACCGTTTTGTGAACACTTGCCTATTCTACTAAAGAAGTATTTAGTTGATTTCAGTCTCTAAACTAATAATTAGATTTGATATGGCACATGTTAACTACAAAACTGAGTTTCCAAACCTTGATGTATTGTGAATTGAAAAAAATTCCATACCAACGTTTCATGACACCTTCCCAGATCATCTGGGGGTTGCTTTTTTTGTCCAATAATTTTAACATGTTATTCAAGCAGATATAAAGTGCTTGTTTGCCAAATTCGTGTGGTGGTCTGCCTTGGAAATAATAAATAGATAGCACGTGGTGAAGTAGTGCTCTTCAGGGCCTGTGTGGATGTCCAAGCCCAAAATCTCATGGGATTCATGGGTATGGACTAGTACAGCTAGAAAAAAGAAACCTGGGCCAGGCATATATTCCCAATATCCAATGGCCTTTCGAGTGGAGTGCCCCGAATCCCATAGGGAGAAAAAAAATGACCTCATATAAAAGATAGTCTTGGATGGTTGTAGACGCAGGCTAAGCCCAGCCTCTAATTCAATATTTTTTAATGGTTATACTGGCCCAACCCACAAATCCTATGTGATTTGGACCCAACTATCCAAACAGGTTCTTAACTGGGAAAAAGATATAGTGATTTTGTTTAAAATGTGTTAAAGTTTCTATTTGCTTCTGCACAATATTTCCAGTGCTTTCTGAGTAAATATGGTATTTAAAAATTTGAGGCATATAATCAACTTGGTGTAGGTATATACCTGTTTAATGCACATAATTGATGCATGTAGCTGAATTTCTGTAGAAATCTCTGAATAACTAAAAAAGGGACTCGCATCTTTTGTTATTGCAGTAACCAAGTTGATAATGCAATTATCTTTTCGCCCCACAGAATCTAATTCTTGCTGTTCTGTTCTTTCTGTAGGTTTTACATCCAAAGAATCCATTTGCCCCAACTTTGCATTTCAACTATCGATATTTTGAGACTGATGCACCAAAAGGTACATATTTGGAAGTTAACTTTTTTTTTTCTAAATTATTATTTTGAGATTTTTTTTTGACCAATTATATTTTTATTTTTGTTCTTTTCTGTCAAGCATGTGTTTGTAGAGGAATGGACCCTTTTTTTTTAAAAAAAAAAATGTATGACAAACATGTGATGTTGCGAGAAAAAGTGTTGAAAAAGTGTTTTCTTTGAGATGCTGTTGGTTGGGTCATGTCAGATGATTTTGTGGGAGTCAATTTTGAAAGAGGGGCACAACTGCCACATGAATTCAAATCATAGTTTTTTTTTCCATGATGCAACTTCCATGGCATTAATTTTTCTTTTCATCCAAGGCCTAGTATCTGTCATTGAAGTGTAACATGTTACTTTATTTCACTGAAAAATTTGGGGGTATAATAAACTAAATTTTCTGGTTTGAAATATTTATGAACACTTTAAATTAAATCTGATCATCAAACTTACTGAAGTCGAATTCAATTGCAAATTACATTCTGTTCTTTGTTTCTTAGGTGTTTTATGTTTTTTCTGAAAAGAGTCACTGGAAAAGTGTATGAAAAACCCATCATACCAGTGCCAAACCTAGTTATATTAGAACTTGCAAGTGTTCTTATAAAGGACAAATGCAAGATATGCTAAAAAGTAGGGCAGTAAACAATCAAAATGACCAGCTTTCATCCACTAAATTCAAATTGATATATGTTTTCTGCCACAGTTATTTAAAATTATTATGGTGTTGACAGTTTATAAATTGTGACATATGGCTGCAGATGCTCCTGGTGCACCTAGGCAGTGGTGGTTTGGTGGTGGCACTGACTTGACTCCTGCCTATATCTTTGAGGAAGATGTAAAGCATTTTCATACGGTATGTGTAAAAAACCAGGCAATTTCAAGTTTTCTTGAACTTTGTGTTCTTTTCAGATGTACCAATTGTAGAAGAAGAGAAAATAGGATACACTATCTGTTTGCCTCCTTTTTCTTTGACCAATGGAAGTGATAGTTATTGTAAAATTATGGAAGGCAGTGGATTTAGTGTGTGGTTTCTCTCCTAAGTGTGAGGCTGCTGGATTGTGCAGATCAGCTTGGTATCCTATTCCTTTTCTGTAGTTTCTGTTAGTTTTGTGATTTCTACAGTCTGTTGATGTAGGGAAAGAAAGGGAGCACTCATTGTTATTTGATATGAAAATCTTTTCAATTGATGGTCCCTCCTTTTTTTTTTTTTTTTTTTTTTTTGTTTTGTTCTAACCCCAGTTTATCCAATATTTATATGGCTTCTGCAATTCAAATTGCTGAGGCACATTCTTGAGATCAAATTTGAACCTAGGCATATCACTATTGTTAGATTTTATTAGTTTATGAGTCAATTTTATCATAAAGAATTCATGTTTTACTATTTATTATCATAAACTTGAATTTTATATACTGTTCTATATTCGACAAGATTATATGTTGGAATGGCGAAAGGGTCACCTCCAAATCTCTGGTATCTGGTACTTGATGTTGGTACTCGACAAGCTTACTGTATAGGGATTTTTATTTCTTTCATCTTTATCAGACTCAGGATATGTAACAAAGTTAGGTTACGTGCTTGTGTTCGTCTGTGTTATATATCCCTGGAAGTGATCATCCAATGCCCATGCCCTCCCCCACCTCCACACACAATTGTTTGTTCCAAGATTTTTGAACTCTTCTTAGAAAATGATGTGGAATACAACTGAAACATATATGCTTGATGATCTCCAACTTATGATTGAGAAAGTTTGACATTGTGTTCTTCTCTCCTTCTTTGCCTCCTTTTCTTGTAGATTCAAAAGCAAGCGTGTGATCAATTTGATTCAAGTTTCTATCCCAGGTTCAAAAAGTGGTGCGATGATTACTTCTTTATCAAGGTATATTCAGCCTTTCAATTTTCATTTCAGGAGCTATGCTTGTTCCTACATTTTTCAGGTCCAACTTGTTGATTGATGAAATCAATGTTCTTAATGATATCTGATGCCTTGTCTTTAGGAAGCTTTTTTGTATAATTAATGGGTGCCCTTTCTGTCACCATCCCCATATTTTTGAAAGGGATATTATGTTTTCTTTGTAAAGAAATAGGCCATATGAGTTATTGTGCAGGTTCTCTATGTTGATTGATAAAGTAAAATTAATGTTTGATATTACTAATAGCTGCTTTTTTTTTCTTTTTCTTTAAACATCTATCTCCAAGGCAATCTGGGAATGGTAAAGAGTATTTTTGGCCATCTGATGGTAGTTTGAGTGAGTTAATATAACATACGAATTGATGCTGCATAACATCTCATTGTACAGTTTTTCTCATTGTGAAGTTATGGTGGGTTTTTTTTTTTTTTGTTTGTTTGAAGACATATTCCAATGATATATTAGGTTACAGTCGCACAAGGTTTTACAGACCTTTGGTTTTTTTAATTTTATTAGATTTTTTAACTTAAAATGTGCAATAACATGATATTGTTCCTTGGCTCTGCCTGTTGGAAAATTTTATCGTCAGGCTACCAGACACATAACTAGTTAGTAAATTACAATTTTTTCCCTCTTAAGCAGGGGGATATAGGTTAAACTAATACAATGTTGTCAGGACTCTTGTCTTAAAGGGGGAATTCGGGGAAAAAAAGAAAAAGGAAAAAGACAGAATGTTTGAACAAAGTGTTTCTTTCTTTCTCCTTCATTTTTTTGGGTAAACATAGAAGTCTTTCTTCTAATCATCATTTGATGCTCTCTGCAGCACCGTGGTGAGCGGCGTGGGCTTGGTGGAATATTTTTTGATGACCTTAATGACTGTGATCAAGAGATGCTTCTAGCTTTCTCTACTGGTAATTCCTACCATAGATCATAACATGCCTTGTTGTTTTAATTGTAGAGCAGATGCAATTAAGAAAGTCAGACGTTTACTGAGCATCGACGTAAAATGGGCCTCATGCCTAAGATATATGCCTGGTGCCCCTTTAGAATTAAGCTGATCTTTGGCCTAGCTGCATAGCCAAAGAGGTGAAGGAGTTGTTTGATTTGGATCAGGGGGCAGTCAGTCAGGGCTTTTCTTATTTAAAACAAGCAGCATCCTGAATGTAAAGCTAGAATATGTTTAAGAACCTCTGTTATCAAGGCTTAAATACGTAAGCAAAAAGAACAGTTAAAACAAACTTGAGGCGTTGTTGTGCTGAGGAGCCCTGCAAAAAAATACGTTTGCCTTCTGCACCATGTCAATTTTAAAGAAATTGTTATAATTTTTTATTCATGTAATTTTTGCAAATAAAATATTCTTCAGTTCTTTTGCTTATCATGTTTTAGCTTATGTCTTTCAGAGTGTGCAAAATCTGTCGTTCCTGCATATATACCTATTATAGAACGGAGAAAGGACGTGCCTTTTACAGAACAACACAAGGCATGGCAACAATTACGAAGGGGACGTTATGTGGAATTCAATCTGGTATGCAGAGGAAGATTAACAAATTTAGATTTTCATTTTTTTTCTCGAGGTTTTGATTTGACTGATGTTTTACCGATCATGAAGGTCTATGACCGTGGAACAACATTTGGATTAAAGACAGGAGGCCGGATTGAGAGCATTCTTGTTTCTCTTCCACTAACAGCTCGATGGGAATATGATCATGTAATCTTATCGGCCATTCATTTTTCCCTTTTTTTTTTTTTGTTGACTTTTTTCTTTCAGTGTTTGAATCTGACTGAGTGTGTTACTGTGCAGCAACCGGAAGAAGGAAGTGAAGAATGGAAGCTTCTAGATGCATGTATCAATCCAAAAGAATGGCTTTGACTGTAAACGAGTTGGAGTGTATTGTTTGAGTAGGAGCTGTTTATTTCCTGTTTTGTAGTTAGGAAGCTTCTCATCCAGATTTGTTGTGTATCCAGCATGAATAAAAGTCAGGCTCTTGTTGAAACCGCGACATAGAAAGTGCACCGAATATTATAATCTGAGTTGGATTCAATCAACAAAAAATTTGATCAGCCACTTGGTGTCGTTTGAGGGTGAGACATGATATTTTCTTCTGTATTTGAGGTGGTAATTTCTTCCAGTAATTGACTTTAATGCGGAGATCAATGTGTGGTTGGCTGCACTTGGTTGGAATGCCGAAGAGAAAGATGCAGTTGTGCCTTTCAAAGAAATTGGGACTAAATGGAGAACAGAAGGTAAAAAAGAAAAGAAACCAAAAAAAGGAGGAATGTAAAGGTATATTTTTCCAATGGTTGCCCACTGATTAGACTTAACTGCCTTTGCTTTTTGTCGAGTTTCGTGCGTTTGGTGTAAAAGTAAATGTCTATTCTTGCCTGCGGGTATTTAGCTATTCTAGACATGATATAGCAAGGACTGCATAGCTCGGCGTCAGTGGTAAAATCCTTTCTAGAGTTTTTTGCCCACATACCCTATAAATATGGACTATTTTATATAACCTCTGCAAACTTGCTACCTGCATCTGAATAACCCATTTTTAGGGGGTATGTATACAAAGTTTGATTTTGTGTATGGAATAATCCCTATTTACGGGGTGTATATATACAAAACTTGTTTTTGTATATGTATGGCCCATATTTACAGGGTTGTATATGGAAAACTTGATTTCTTCGGTTTTCCTGCAATTGAATTAAATCACATCTTAGGCTCTCTCTGGTTATTGATAAAGTGAAAGAAAAGAAAATTTTCCCCCAGTGACAGAGATTCTGAGAGAGAATAAGAAATGAAAAATGTAGAGCAAAACAATTTATTCATCTGGTAACCGCTTTCTTTCTTTCTTTCTTTCTTTTTAAATTAACTAAGCATGCTAAATTCTTGATTTTTCCCTTTTTATTTCTTTTTTTCTTCTTCTTCTTCCCTTGATCAAAACTCTTGTACATACATTAAGTAGCGTAGATGTGTAACCGGGTTGTTAGATTTCTTTCTGGGTTTGATTCTTGAGTGGTCACTTCTGGACTTAAGAAATTATATAGTGCAGATGAATTTTTTTATTGTTTTACTTTAACAAAAAATGATCTGAAGCGAGTACAGGCTTGTCAACTAACCGCCGGCCTGAAGCTAGCCAGTGCCGAGTTGGAACAAACTGGGCTCCATGGAAAACATTTAGCCCGATATTTATTACCAGGCCGGCTGGGACATCGGGCCTTTACTTGTTGGCTAAACCTGGCCCAATCCTGAAAGGTCAATACCAAGCCTAATAGACCAGATATTCATATTCTCATTAACATATAGTATAAGATTTTTTTATTATAATATATAATTAGCTGACATAATTAACATATAAAACATCTATATTGCATATATAATAATCTTGGGCTGGGCTGGATTGGGCCAATTTTAATTTGTCCAGGCCCGGCACTGTTTCAGTTCGGGGGATCTGCTTTCTGCCCCAACCCATCCCACGGGCCTATTTTTAGTGCCCAAGCTGGCCAAATTTCGGGCGTGGATGGGCGCTAGTACGGGCCGTTAGGCCCGTGATCAGCTCTCACGACCGGCCCGGCCCGGCTCGGGTTCCATCCCCTCCTCTTTTTTCGTTCATTCCGCCTTCTGGTTCCGACTCGCGTGATCGAGAGGGAGGAGAGAGAGAGATGGGATCTCCTCCCATGGCGATAGGCGTGAGGTTGTGGGTGTTAGGGCTGGCGCTGACGTCGTGGTGTCTTCACGTAGGAGCCATTGGAGGAGCGAAAGGGCGGTTGCTGCTGGGGTTCTGGGAGACGCAGGGGAACGCTTCCTTCCAGTGCTCTCCCTCCGGTCCCTGCCTCCCCTGCCAGTACTCCGAAAAGGTACAACACAATCTCTTCACATTAGATTTTAATCGATCAATCTATCTATCTACTTATGCATTCTAGTATAGGAAACAGACTCAAGTACTTATAATTGAAAACAAATTCTTAGGGCAAGTAATATGGGTATTGCATCTTGGATAGAAGCCTGGGAAGTCGTTGTGGTTGCTCATTTAATAAAACGACGTGAGTCCTTGAGAGACTGATGATAGCTTTTTTTCTACCGCAGTGGCAAGAAATAATGTCTAGTTCGCTATTTGAATCTTGATGCTCTTCCAGCAGTCTTTTTTTTTTGGAGGAAAATGGACCAACTGCTTTAGCAGTGGAGTGATTGCTATATGGTTCTGCCGATGATTCGATGATCTAGATTAGCAACTAGCTGAAACTGAAGCCGATTCGTTGCTGCAATTGCATTAGGGCCTGGATTTCTTTTTTATTTTTCATTTTTGTAAGGTTGGTAACATGAGGAAGAGTGGCTTTTTGGTCCAAGTTAGCAAGTTGAACTTATAGGCAGCAGATGTGATTTTTGTCAAAGAAGTGAACATTGATGAAATTTGGCTTTGTAAATTGAATCTTGAAGATACTTGGATCAAATTTAGAAGATACTCAAGTATGTGTTTCTGATTCTTTTCTTTGAATTAAACTAGGGGTGGCTGCTCAAGCCCAAGTACCTGATCTAGTAGAGAAATAAACACAAGTCAATTGAACATGATCTGTGAGAGGGGGAAAAAGAGGAAAAGAAACAAATTTCTTCAGTTATCCTAACTCATTTTGAAAAAATTTATGACATTATATCATAATTCCTACCTTGTGTGTTTTAACTTTACATATTATAATACTTCTTTTAATTGCTTCAAAAAGGAAATGTGGATGTTGGGGCACGTTGCAGAGGTATATGGTTTCACAAAGGGAATATATTGTGATCCAAAATTTAAATATACTAATCATCCAAAATATGCGACTGTGAGTGTGGGTCAGATGATCATTTAATTAAGAAAATGTTACTGCCTAAAGAAATGTATGGCTGAAGGGGCCGCATAGAGCTCTCTTTAGAATAAGAAACTTACATATTTATGATTTTTGAACTTCCTTTCAGTTGAATTGAGTTGAGTTGAGTTGAAGGAACTGACGCCATAAACCTCCATAAACCTCCATTTGTAGAGCCTGAGAAGACTCTTGAACTTTCCATAGATGACTGACCACCTGATCGTATACTGAAAGATTTAATATGCGCTAACCTATTCCAGAAGGACCTTCAATATTCCTAGTGACTTTCCAATGTCCAATGATACTAACCTCATAAGCGGTAAATTATAATTTATAGCATTACCCCATGATTTACAATTTACGGGAAAAAAAAATGAAGAAAGATTCACAACTATTTATTTACCATCCTTGTTGCAGGTGGAAGATTCCTAGTCATTTCCAGTTAATTTTTCAAGTATGTATTTTAAGCTCCGTATCTTCCTTGAGGAGTTGTTCATGATAGATTTGGACTTGAAATTGAACTGATATAGCTAGATGGTGTCAAAATCTTCAATATTGAACTAGTACAAAATCTAAAAAGAAAACTTTGCCTTTGTATTGCCTTTTTAGGAGACTGGTTCAAGATAAAATCCATCTTGTTCATTATTTCCACCTAAAATTTCTTCAGTAAGTCTTTTGATTTAGTTGTGCTTCATGCCATCTTTATGATAGTTAAGTTCTTGTGTTGTTTCATGTTTCTGCTGAGGGCTGTGCTGTACCATCAGCTACAAATCTTAATTCCTTACACTTCAATTTCTTTTCATCCATATTTTTATAAGTGATGCTTCAATTCCTGCACAATCTCATTGTGAAATATATCTGAAGGATATCCTAACTACAACTTTTTCTCCCTATAGTGACTACAAGATGATAATATAAAAGTCTCTTCCCAAGGGGCAATTGTCCTCATTAATTTTGTTCAAGGAATTTTCTTATCTTAATCATCTTTTTATTTTTTTGGAAAAATTTTTTGGATGTGCAGATTTTTTTTTGCCTTCGATGTTTCTTGATATCTTTCCTATTTTTTTCTTAATATTTACTTTAAATGTGGATGTACATTGGTAGCTATTCATATTCTTCATTTGCTATGTCAAAACTTGCTAGACAACTCGTTCTTTATTTCTTTTCTTGCTCCTCCTCCTCCTCCTCCTCCTCCTCCTCCTCTTCTTCATCTTATTAATGGATAGAAGTTCTTTGGTCATAAATCTTAGAGTATTAAATTTCTTTCCAGAAGACTTCATTTTAAAAATGACTAGCACTATGCGCTGCTCATGATCTTGTGCATATAAGATATAGATTAGAGGGAGGTTGGGAGAGGTGATAGTTTGCATCTAGGAGTGTGGTGGGAAAAGAAAAGAAACGAAAATGGGGTATCCGCTGGAATTTTCTGAATTACCTTGGTCTCTACTTCAGTATTTTAGAAGCAAATATATACTTATTAAGTGGAGTCCGCTTGGGGGGTGGGTTTGAACCCCCTGAGTTTGCATTATAATAATAGATAGATATGGTAAAAATGTTTTGAATCCCACCGGATAATGGATGGTAAAAAACATAAGGGAGCTGGTTATGGACATGCTTTGCTTCCACCATTGATGGTTGCAAGGTGAATTGGGGCAAAAGGTGCAGAAAATGGGAAAAAAATATATTAAAGAGGAGGAGGAATTTTTCATTAGAAGTAAGTGATTGTGGTGAAAGAAAGAGCTTTGAAATGGATGGATGTGGAGGACTCTAGACTCTATTCAACCAACCTTGGTACTGCAGCTTTTCTATAAAGGTCTATACAAAACCAGCGACATAAGAGACTCTCCCTTTGGGCTTTGAGTACTTTGTATCATACTCTCACCATCATGTTGACCATCCATTTTGAATTAGCCTCCAATTGTGCATGGAGAAAATATAGTTGCAATTGCTACAATCAAGAATCCCGGATTTCACACATAAAAAGCAGATTACACTCCGTTATCATTTCATTATGGTTTGGTTGGCAGAAGAAATTTGGCTAGAGCCTGGAATTTGTTGGCAATACAATTAAACAATAGCCAGATCTCTTCTTGAAGCATTGATAATAAAAAAGTTCATTGTCTCAAACAACTTAGGGAAATTAGAAAAATAAGGAGGGATGTTGAACGTTAGTTTATAGTTAAAAAAAGAAAAAGAAAGTTTCTATTGGTATGGTGGATGTCAAAGATCTCATTTGCTGTTTTTTTTTTGGGGGGGAAGATTGGAGCACCAGTACTTGGAAGGGACTTTAAAGTTCACCTTTTCCATTTAATTGTGGGAGAGAACCCCTGGTAAACCGAGACATGAAAAATGCCTTCCGAAAGACTACCTTTTACCCCCTGTATCTACTTCTATATGTCCCTTTTTTTTTTTTGATGTATTCCGTGTGTCCTTTTCAAAGCCCCTTCTTGTACAGCATTCTATGTCTTGTTAATTATAAAAGGGTCCCTTCTTTAACACAGTTTGCATTTTTGGCACTTGAACCCCTACATCTCATGCACCTAGCAAACAGGCACTGTAATTCTTTATTTCCATTACACTGCGGGTTATGTTTCTTCAGCTTTGGCATATGTTTAATTTCTTAAGATCTACTAGTTCATTAATCTTTGTACCTTTTTCTCTTGAAGAATATCATCTTTTATGAACTGGTTGCCTGTCATATTGCATTCAGAACGATAGTTATGCACTGATTTCCGTTGGGGAACAAGTTCTCATCTTCCAAAAGAAACATGCATTCTTTTCCAAACTCTGACAAAGGGTACCTTGATAGCATGACCTTTGGTTACATGTGGCTGAAATCGAAAGAGCTGATTTGGGCCGAGAACCCAGAATGCTACTCCCTTCTCATTAGGTTGGTTAAAGGGAACTTAAACAATGTGGGGGAGGTTGGTTCTCATCAGGTTTGAGGTTAAAGGGAACTCAAACAATGCGAATGGTTTGGATGAATTCAAAAGACTTCACATAGCACGCAGTGTTAAGAAGTTTTCTGGGCGTGCTAGGGTCGATGCCATGCTTAATAGGATTATTCGATAAAGCATGTACAGAAAGAGCTTTCTCATAAATAGATGTAGCAATGTGTGGGTTGATGCTGAGATCTTTTGTTTCAATTTGGTTCCGTATTTTAGAATCTATAGTACAATCCAAAATCGCCGA
This sequence comes from Elaeis guineensis, assembly GCF_000442705.2. NCBI lineage: Eukaryota > Viridiplantae > Streptophyta > Magnoliopsida > Arecales > Arecaceae > Elaeis > Elaeis guineensis. The sequence goes on along the minus strand of NC_025993.2, from coordinate 175,825,417 downwards.
TGTAATTCAAGGTTGGACTCTGTTGCCAATTTGTGGGAGTGCTAAACTTATTAAAATATCAGTTCTAGTGATGAAGTTTGCGAAAATGTCAAGTCTCAGTAAATTGCTCTATTCCTGGCAGATCACTTTTCTTCATGTCATTATGAAGCATTAAACTGCCTATCCATGTTACATTAGTGATGCCTAGCATTCATGCCTGTTCTCAAATTCATGATGCCCTGCTTCATGTTGATATGTGGCATTTCCTGTAGAAGCTTCCATTTCAAGGCTGATTTGACAAGCATGAAGACAGAGGTGGACTGAATTGATTTGATCAATTGCAGAACAAAGCAATTCAAATTCCCTATAAAATTTATATTTCTCATAATTTTATAATAAAATCTCCAATTTTTTTCTCACATTTGGAACCAAAAGAAAAAACAGTTTTCCAGACATTGAAAAGTTCTTAATAGCTCACGATTGAAGCCAGAAATATCTTCGACGCCATGAAGAGTAATAGATGTCATTTAAACTTCTATGCAAGTTACTTTAAAGAATATTTTAATGGTATATTCTTTAATCCCTTCATGATATATAGTTCCTAAAGATTTCTTACCTCTTTTTGCTTATGTGAATTCTGCATTGTTTCAATATAGAACAATGAGAAGTATCGTTGCAGTGAAACTGGCTATCGTGTGCCACTAAAATGTGTAGAAATACAAGATGGTCTGGAGGATGAAACTAATAAAATCCGGAGAAGGCTGTCCTCTCTTCGAGAGCATAGCGAAGCAGTGCAAAAACAGTTGCTTGCTGCAACAAGTAATTACAAGTGGAGAAAGTTGTTGGATGATTCATCCAGATCAGAAGGTGGAAAAAGGAGCTACATCACCTATAGGAGCTGTGTTCCCGTTGATAATGAAGAAAAGTTGTCAGTCCTTGGTTTCGAGGTATGGGACTTACACTTTGCACTCAAAACTTCATGGTTTGGCACCTGTGCCTGCATATGCTTTCATGCGCTTACATTTGGAGCCTTGCTCATTTATGCATCTTATTCCTATTGTACTTTCTTCTTATCCACATCCAAGTTTTCTCGTAATGTTCTGTAATTAGTGTCTCTGTGATTTCAAGGTCAGCATCTGCGTTGTAGTTGTCCTAAACAGGAGTCGAAGGATTCACAAAAGAATGCCCCTGTTAAATGAAGATGATGAAGTTATGATAATAAGAACAATGATAATTTCAAAAACAGACAATAGAACGCCAGTGACCATCGTTTTTCCATACTGTCAAATAAACATATGCATGATATAATCATCCTTAACTGTGGCTGTACCATGGTTTCAAATTTTGATAGCCACTGGGTAACAGTTTCTGATGGTTATGGATTTGGCCATAACAGCATTTTTGCAACCATGGTATATCCAGCAGATGTGAACATAAGAAGTTGAGTGCTTTCATTTGCTTTTTCTTTTTTCTTGGGTGTGCATCGGACTTATGAAAAATAGCGGAGAATATTTTTTGCTAAGTGCTCTTGAACTTTCATCAAGTCTTGAAGATTGGATAAGGGAATTTATTGTTCTGCTTCTTGGTTCTTTCATAAGCAATTATGCAGTCAAATTTGGAACCCATTCTTTTTCCTCCCTCGAACAATCCATGCTAGAACAGATGTGAGTAAAGTTTTACATCCCGATGGGACAGGAGGTGTCTTGGCCGTCCTGTTCCATTCTTGTGAGAAAACGAGACTGGAATAGACTATGGACTCCGAGATCCATCCATGCAACGAGAGAAGAAGAAGAGGAAAGGAGGTAAGGAAGAAAAGATGAAGAAAATGAAAAAAAATCAAAGGAAAAGAGAAAAATGAAAAAAAGAAAGGATGGAGAAAGAAAAAGAAAGAAAAAGGAAAGAAAAGAAAGGAAGGTAAAGGAAAAGAAAAAAAAGAAAAAAGAAAGAAAAAAGATTAAAAAAAGAAAGGAAAGAAGAAAGAAAAAAAAATGGACCGGGATGTATGGCTAAGACTACCATTGGGACGGGATGGGACGGGACAACTGTGTGTCCCATTCCATAGAAAAATATAACACTTTTATTGCATAGGATTTAAAACCTTAGATACAAGCACACAAATAACTCTCAAGACTTTTGGATGCTCGGCTACTCTTTCCATCTGCTATCTTTGACAGGTGAGAATTATAACACAAACCATTCTATTCCACTCAGCTGAGACGAGGTGGGTGAGGAGAGTTGGGGTCAGTGCCGGCCCTGGGGCGGGTCAAATTGGGCGACCGCCCCAGGCCTTTTTTTTTTTTTTTGGGTAAACGAAACACCATTCTTCCTTTTTCGAGTCCTGAATCCCAACGGCTCCAAGCCCCAGCAAGAGCTTTTTAGCTCTCGTCATCTCGATTTCTCCCGTAATTTCTTATCACCTCGCAATGCCTTTCTCCCTGTTCTTTTTTTGGGTAAACCAAACGTCATTCTTCCTCTTCGGAGTTCCGACTCCCCAAACAAAACGCCATTCTTCCTCTCCCGAATCCCGACTCCCAATGGCTCCCAAGCCCCAGCAAGAGCTTTTTAGCTCTCGTCATCTCGATTTCTCCCGTAATTTTTCATCACCTCACAACGCCTTTCTCCCTGTTCTTTTTTTGGGTAATCCAAACGTCATTCTTCCTCTCCGAAGTCCCGACTCCCCAACGGCTCCTAGCAAGAGCTTTTTAGCTCTCGTCATCTCGATTTCTCTCGTAATTTCTCAATTCTCATCCCCTCTCATCGCCTCGCAACACCTCCCTTGATCCTATATTTCGTATAAAATATCAAGTAAAAAGAAAAAATAATTTGATGAAGATGTTAATGTGGATATTGAACAATCACCAGAAGAATCATTTAGAGTTAATTATTTTTTATATTTAGTAGATCAAGCTATCTTTTCATTGAAACATAGGTTTGAACAATTTCAATTATATGAAAATAATTTTGAATTTTTGTTTGATTTCAAAACATTAATTTCATTGGATGAAGAAAGTTTGAAAAAATTTTATCTTAATCTTCAAAGTATTTTAACAAATGATAATCATTATGATCTTGATGGGATTGATTTATTTTCAGAATTAAAAGTTCTAAAAACAATTATGTCAAAAGAAAAAAATACTGCTATGAATATATTTAATTATATTAATGAAATGAATTGTTATCCAAATGTATCAATTGCATATAGAATATTATTGACCATACCTGTCACCGTTGTCTCTACTGAAAGAAGTTTCTCAAAATTAAAATTATTAAAATCATATTTACGATCAACGATGTTACAAGAAAGATTAAATGGTTTAGCTATACTATCTATTGAAGAAAAAATATTGTCAAATATTGATTACAAAGAAATTATAAAAAATTTTGCATTACAAAATGCACGTAGATTAATTTTTTAATGATAATTAATATTTAAAATATATTAATTTTTAATAGAAAAATTTTATTTTTTTATTTGGTCTCAGGCCTAAAGAATGTCAGGACCGGCTGGGGTTGGGGTTGGGGTTGGGGGGCGGGGGGTGGTTGGGGGGTTAGTCGGCGCCTTCAGAGGGAGCTTCAGTTTAGTATTTTATGGTCTCTCTCTCTTCCAGAACATGTGTATGTATAATATGCTATATATGGATATTGAAGCATCCAAATCCAATCCAAATAAAATTTACTTTGTAACCCTTCCAACATAATGTTCCTGCTGTTTCTTCTGCCCTGGTTGGAGTTTTTATCAGTTGGCTCAGCAGGCCACGGTAACACTCACTTAAAAAAATTCCTGGTTTTTTTTTTTTAATCTAATACTTAACTTTATTTATTTATTTACTTTCTCATATATTCATCTCATTCTCCCACCTTGGATGCTACTCTTGCCTTGTAGACTTAATTATCCTCTTCCATTGTAACAGGTGATTATGGTGGGGCTGTTACTTATCAGCGGGCCAGTTGTGTATTTGAGGCAAAAACGTACTGTAGTGATGCCAGGAGCTGGAGCTACGAGATTCCCAACAAACTCTCCTAGGTTCTAGTGGAGCGGACCAAGGATGAGCTAAGTCTCTTCAGTTATATCGTCCTCTGTAACCTGTGTTGTGATTTTCTTCTTCTTTCTTTTTTCTTTTTTGTTTCCTTTTTCCTTGCCATTTTACTTGGATCTGGTATAAAGTAATATTGCATTTTGTCTATATAGAGTACAAATGAAGCTTCATAGATAATTGCTTGTCACATGATTTAATTATAAAAAGGTTTATTTACTGTTTTCGGTGTTTGCTTACCATTTTACTTGATTTTGTTATTTTACTTGTATCTACGCTAAATTTTACCAATTCAACCAGTTGGCACCTGTATGCGCTTTAGATGAGCACTTCTGGATTGCCGTAGGTGCAGATTGTTGGAGTATGTCACTATTTCTCTGTGGCACTGTAGCAGAGAGTTCCATTGGATGGGCCTACTGTTCGGGAATATGGTAGTCTAAGGTTAAGTGTGAGAGAGGAAAAAAGGACTTGACATTTTTCTTCAAAGAGACGAATGAATACCAATCATCACGCCTCTCGCTCCACGCAAAGTAGCACTAGACATATTAAAATCATGTGGGCACTTAGTATTTTATACTTATTCATACCCAAAAAGAAAGAGCTTAAGAGCACTGAAATAGGAGGCATGATTACATGATCTCATGTTTCTCTCCAAAAATGATGACATCATCTTATGAAAACTGGTATAACAGTAAAAACAGCCATTATAGGGATTCCAAGGTGTCTCAGCTGCATCATGACCATAGCAACAATGTTATATTATGATTGCCAACCATCATACCCATTTGATATTACTTTTCGTATTAAATCAACATTCCAAATACATGATACTGTTAAATGAATAATTATAACATGTGCATAATACTATTATTTCATTGTTATAAGCTGCTATATGCCATTATAACAACTAATAATCATCATTATAAGGGAATGACCTTTTAAAAGAAGTAGGCTGTCTTAATTTTTTTTCTAATTTTAATTTTTTTTTTTTTTTTTGCCTTTTGGTAATCAAAGGAGCATTTGCTTAAAAACAAAACTTACATAGTTTGTACAGACAACAAAAAGGGAAAAAGTTAGGCCTACATCCCCATACACAGGTATACAAACCTGCTGCCTTCCTTTTCCTTACAACAAGAACAAAAATCGGTCCTGACCAATCAGCACTCGGACCCCCAAAACCCAATACCTTTCCACTTAACAAACAAGGAACCTCCATAATATTAAAACACCTATAAGCAGTAAGTTTATCTTCCTTAATTTTTTTGGTGACTGCCTGATGGAGTCCTTTCTTGGCCGTTTAAGATTCTCTCCTCTCCTCAGCTGGTGAGTTGCATTCTCATTGCTCTCTTTGAATTCGCTTTGTGAATCGTGCCACATAACGTAGCAAAGCGAATGATGGAAGACGTTTTTTTAGTGTCTTTATTGGGCAATTGCCTTGTGTTATCCACTGCTCAATTGGAATATGGACACTCGCACACTTAATATATGATTACATATGATTACATAGTAAAATTTAGGTGATGTTTTGAATTACTTTAAGCATATCCGTTTGTAATATTAATTAGTTCAAAAGTTTAAATGTAATTTTTTAAAAAATTACTGATAGCAAATTTCCCCCGGTTGGCATCCAAGGAGAATCTTTACTCTGCCATGTCCGTCATAAGCACCCGACTGACGAGGCCTGGCAAGAGAAGGCGACACCAGGGGCACCGAAAGGGATGCGGCCGCAACCCTGAAAAGGATTCGGGCTAACACCAACATTGATTGCGCGCACGTGATGCGTACGATGTTGACTCTTGACCATGTGCTTTGTCCAAAACATCATGAATTGACCGAAACCCCCCTGAGGCAATCATTCCTTGTTACGGCAGAGATGTGGAAGAATGAAAACACGGGCTCCATCCTCTGCTTGATGTACCGCAACAAATATTTTGACCTGAAGGCTGCTTTTGATGTGCGTCGTGGCTTGCATGGCACGAATCACACAGTACCGGAGAACATATATCTCCAAAATAAATCACTTTATGTTGACATATCAATGGTTTTAATTTGATGGAAAAATTTTATTTTGCAGAGGGAAAATAATCTTGGCTTATATATTGAGAATACACCTTGGTGAGTGTGTTTCAACTACAACACCAATTTTTTAGCTATCAATTTATTTTGCGGTTGTTATCAAGTTGCAATTGGTGTGGGAGGCTGGTTGGCTCAAGCCACACCCAAAAGCCATACCAATATCCCGGTCTGGATCATCTCGGCATGATATCTTATCAGCCGTAAGAGGTTGGCTGAAAAATTAAGGGAGGTGATATAAAAAAATTGCTTTTGGGTGCTCCATCGAGGGCATACCAAAAGCTCCTCAGGCTCGCTAACACTAGATTGACAATTGAATATTGAATCGTTCTCATGTATCACACCAACTATTGTGATTTACACCCATCTCATTGTGCAATATGGCATAGAGAACTTCTCATGGACAATAATTAATTAGCGCTACTTGTAATTTAGTAGAGTCGGCTCGATAGATGATTTACTTTAATAAAATTGATAAAAGGAGAATCGGAGTTGATACAAAATCTTTGTATACTCATATTGGATTCCCGCTAACGCAATAATATATGTTGTTTGAAATGAACTAGAAACTGAACTCTCTGTTTGAAATGGTCCACAGATAGGGCTAGAGAACCAGCGCATTGTTGAACCAAGAAGAGCAATCCTTGTTCCTTGAGCACTGATGGCTAGCTGCTGACTTGGACAAGACTGTCGAACCACGGCAAGGATCTAAGGTGGCTATGAGAGCACTTGGAATTCAGGCAGGCAAATGTTTGATTCTAAAGAAGTTTAGGAAGTGAAAAGTAGGTCATACACCTGGTCTCAAGCTCAAATGGACCAAGTACTTTGGCTAACCAGTCCACATTGTTTTATGCTCTCGGTACACCCTCTTTCTCCACACATGCATGCGAAGGTGTAAGAAAAGCCAAGTTTGCTGCCCCATCGAGAGTTAGGAATACCAAACCTGCTTGACTTTGTGGGGCCCCCAAACCACCAAGGTTGGTAGTGGTAGACTTGCCTAGGCCGTAAGTTAATGTGTCCTCAAGTCATTATTTTACATGATGGGCCTGGCTTAATGGTTCTTGGAGCGATGACACCGCGGGGCGGAGGTGGTTGTTTCCGCGCCAATCACCTGCACCGCGCGCGGTGCAATAAGAATTTCGCATGGTTCCTGTTGATTTGTTGTGGCTGCTGAAATATGGACTTGGTGGGTCATATCCTATTTTAAAAGAAGAGAGATAATTTGAGGTAAAGTCACACGAGACTCTGCTGGGATGGAAGTCCTTTGCTAATAGCTTGATTTCAATAATTATGCTTTGAATGTAAATATTTTTCATGATTGTATCTTTTGCACGGAAAAATGATTGGTCTTTTTTTTTATGATGTAAAGTATTAGTTTGCATCTTGTATAGTTTTTCAAGAATTTCAAATTTTTTCATTTATCTATCTGCATTGATCTCAAAACCATCTTTGTGCATGATTCAATGGTGCATTCATACGAAGGAGGATGAATCATTTTTTCATGCAAAAGAGACTATCCCAACCTGACTTAAGAACAGATGAGACCGCATTGACTTAAGAGATTCAGTTAGCCCGGGGTTTCTAACTGAATCTACATCGTGAGGGTTGGTTCACCCACCCACTTATCATGCATTAGTATATTGTAAAGAAAAAATAAAGCTTCATATAGGTAAATGGAGTAGTCATTGCTGCCTCAGCACACTTACGTTAACAACAGTAAAGAAGAGATGCGCATTGTAATATCCAGTCTTAAAATTCTCTTTTTTATATGGATTATAGAATATGATAAAATAAATAAATAAATAAAAAATGATGAAGAAGACTTTCGTTGGAAGTCTTCTTCCATCGATCCCATCAGAGAAAAAGTCGAATTCGGAAAGGATTCAGTCTTCTCTCCATTCTATAAAACTTTCTCTCCTCGTCCAAAGGATCCCACAACAAACACTGACCTCCTCCTCTCTTCTTTATCCCTCTTTCTTTTTCATTTTACTGATTTTCTTAGACCCATGCCTATCGAAGATTAGAGCCGAAGAGACTATCGAAGCTCGAGGAAAGCCCCTCCCTTCTTCCTCTCATTCTTTCCATGCCATCGCACACGGCCATCGACCATCAGATTTTCCAAAACCCCACTATGAAACAAGACCCTACTTTTTCTCTGTTTGGCGGAGATATTTATTTCCTTTTTCGGCTGCCAACGCTATCTCTCGTGGTGCCGCACTTCTAGATCATGATTCTTAACCTCCCTATGATCCTCCACGGTGAGATCATGATCACCGGCGAATGGCCAATGACCAAAAATGAAGAGAAACTCTAGATGCCTTATTTTTCCGTGCCCCTTTTTTGATTTCTCGTCGGACGATCCTCGCCGCTGACTATCTTTTACCCCACCACCGTTAGCCGTCACTATCGGACCTCCACTTGTTGCCACCATCCATCTCCGATCTTCCAGCCACCAGCCACAACGGACTACCATGTCTCCCCTGTTCGACCAAGAAAAGAAGAAAGGAAAAGAAGAAGAAAAGAATAAAGGAAAAGGAAAAAAAAAAGAGAGAAAATACTTTTTCTCTCTCTTATCTCTCTCCTCTAAGATTTTCTCTCTCTACCCTCTCTCTTTTTCTCTCTATCTGACCCATGGATTGTACTATGAATCTGATATGATCTTTTCAGAGAGACCCAAATTTGTTTTGATATCCATGCAATTTGTCGATCCCAGTCTGGTCCTTACCATATATTTATAGATCTGATATTGTTAACCCCTATGCAGTCATTATGACTTGGCCCATGATGATGTTAATCATGAATTTCTCTTTCGAAAAATATGAAGATTCTCTCTCTACTTTCTCTTCACCCATTTTCTCTTTCTAAAAATACCTATGGACCCCATCGAGTTATGTCTTCCTCTTTTAAGAGCCTATGTTGACTCGGACAAGATGATCTGAAACTACTTTGATATTTGTGTCATATATCGAACCCATACCGGATCTGTCTAGTATCTTCGAAACCCATTATTAATGAACTCTGTTGATCGATCTTGATCTTGATCCAATCCATGCTCTATGATTTCTTGATCAAAGTTGCTTAGATTGGATCCTCAGCTAGGAAGCTATAAATTGTTTCGATGTCCGGACAGCCTATTAGATCGATCATCCGATTAACGACATCTTTTATTATTTAATTTATTGAACTCATTAAAAAAAATGATTATGATTTAATATTTTAAATAGGATTATCTGATTTTTTTAAAGAAGATTAAAAATCTAGGACGATTGAGGTAAGTGGATCTTACGCTTCTTATTTATTTTTAAATAATCATATTTTTTATGCAAAAAATTATTGTTGATAAAATTATATTTTTTATAAAATAAGAATCAGCATATGTGATATTAAAAAGTATGTTTTATTATGAGCATTGATTCCATGAATATGTTTTATGAAAATAGCATAATTATGAAGTATGAATTTTATGATTTTTTCATCTATATATATGTATATTTTAAGAAATAGATGTAAAGATTTCAAAGACTCTCAGATAGTTATGAACGAATCTCTATGGAAAGATCAACATCCGAAGCTAGTATCCACATAAAATATGACTCCACCAATGGATATAAAGTTGGCATATGAAACAAGAACTCTGTAGATTAAAAAATATGATCACATTATGGGTATAATAGTGATCTTAGTACGAATATCTATGAGCAATATTTTCAAACATGATACGAATATATGACAAGAATGATTTATGATTCATGTTTATGAAATATTCGTGATTTATGCAAGCATGATCTGGTTTATAACTTGTTTTATTATATGTTCTATGAAATATTTATTTTTGTAATATCTGTTACTTTCTAAATATTATATTATCATGAAAAAATTTATGCTCGATCCGATAAGAAAGCACCGGTTCTACTTACTAAGCTAGTGTAGCTCACACCTTTTTATTTTTTTTTATAAAAAAAAATTAGGACCGATGAAGGATTTAAGCTTGAAAATTTATGTAACAAGCTTGAAAATTTGGTACCAGAAGTTTAGTTTATTTCATAATCATGAATTTATAGTTATCTATTTATGAATGTTGAGATATTAGTTGATACTTGCTTTTTAGATTTAGATACTCCGAACTAATATTGATTTAATTATTTAATGAATAATGAAATTGAATCTTTTAGTATATTTTATTTATCAAAGATTTTAGTTGATTATGATTGATTGATTTCGTGTTATTGTGGGCTGTATTATGTCCTAAATTTGAAGTATGACAAGATGCAACAGAAATTATAATTTTTTTTTATCAAAAATAATTTTAAAAATATTTTTTAGTATCAAAAATTATAAGCGGAGCCGTTAATCTTTTCGTATCACTCCCTGCAACCCTAGGGAAGTTATTATGTCCCAGCCTATCAACCTTTTCACCCTTGTGGGGCCTTGGCATTCCACCAACCCCTCATCCATCAAGGGCCCTCCCACCCCAATTCCAAAGATGGGACCAGCTCCATGCCAAAACCTTAGGCGCACCACCATGCCCTTTTAAGAGCTTGTCCGGTGACTGATTCCATCGCTGCTCTGCTTTGCTTGCTTCCTTTGAGAATAACCAGTGTCCAAGAAATGCCCTCCTAAGTTTGAAAAGAACTGTTTCCCCCCTATATTCTCCTCCCAGAAAGACCAAAAAACCTCTACCTTTTATTCCTTAACCTCTCTTTTCCTTCTTCGAGAAACAGAGCACCAGCTATAGTTTCCTCATAGTAAAGCTTGAACTGCCCAAAAGACAGGGATAGGAAGGGAACTTTTAAAAGCCAATGACTTCCAACGGAGGTATGCTTTCCATTGATTTTAATGGTTAAATCTCTGTTTTTTGTGATGATACTTGGCTAATAGAGAGAAGCCATTACTTTGATCAACTAATGAAAATAAAGGATTATTTATTTCAACCTCTAGAGCTTAATCTGGAGGAGAATCCGAAGGATTTGCCGAGTTCTGAACGAGGTAAGCTTGACATGATGCTACTCTTCTTTTTTTGATGGAAAGGGAGGCAGAAGAGCCACCCGGCTTATATTAGATTTCCACAAAAAATTGCATGGGATATGAAGCGAAGGAACAAAAACAGAGAAAATAAGAAAGAGAGCTGGAAACCTGTAATGAAATCATGATGCTACTCTTCAATGTTTTTCCCATTCCTTTCTTTGTTTCTTTTAAACAACTGAATCTGTTTAGGAAACATAGAATTAAGGAAGATACACTGGAGAAGATGTAGATGACCAAAACCAAAAATTCCTCCTTTCCATTGGTGAGTAACAGAGGAGTAGATAGAGAGTTGATGTAATGCTGTTTGTTCTAAAGTTCTTTCAGATATATTTATATTGTTCGGGAAGGAGTCCTTTCAAATATTCGAACCATCTAATGAGAATGAGGAGTTAAAATAAAACAAAGGAAGAATAATCAAATCAAAGCATGTTTGGTCTCTCTAGCTTAGTTTCTGAGAATGCCTGTATTACCTTATAATTTTGTTGGACAACTCTTGTGAGACTTAAATGTTCTATAATTCTTTCATATGATTCAGTATTTCATGAGAAACTCTTGAAACCAAAGAAAAATAAGCAATAAAATTTAACCTAGGGTAGTAAAAAGGTGAATCAAAGGTCAAATATTTACTGGTTTCTTCATCCTTGACAAACAGGGGAAAATAGAAGAAACTCAGAAGTAAAGCCTGATGATAGTATCTGCGATGGCTCCAATCAAAACTCCCCTCGAGGTGTGCTAGAGATCCCAATATCTAGTGCAGATTCTGATGGCAGCAGCAGCAGCGGCAGTGAACCTTCAGCAGTGGACCGAACAATTGCTCCAGATGGATTAGTGTTGGAGTCCCACAGCTTGCAATGGAGGACTTTGATTGGTGGCTTGATACTGAGAAAGAAGAGGACCATGATGAGGCTATCAACATTTCCACCGGCGACAGCAGGCTTGGGCTTGCGCAGGACTCCAAGTGAGAAGGATAGGATTGAGAGTGTGGAAATTACAGCAGAGACTGGAAGGGGAAGACCCTCTTGGAGGAGCTTTGATCACCAGGAGCTTGCAGCTGCCACTAATAACTTCAGTTCAGGTAATATTTCATTATTTTGAGATCGAGGTCCACTTCATGTGAAATAATTTAGGCTTTTAAAGTATTCTGTTTGTGAATACCATTTCCACTTTGTGGCACAAACTTATTGGTTGAATGTGTGTGAGAGAGAGAGAGAGAGCTTGGTTAAATACTAAAGTTTAGATTCATATATGAGCAATATGTTTGTTTAGGATAATATTACAAAAATGAGGTCATAGTCTTCTTATTTCAATATATAAAAGAGTGCATAGATATCTGCTTTCTTCATTCCACTCTTAATTGCTTTATTTTGAAAGGAAATATACATATGTGAGCCAAATTTAGTGATTTCTTGCCATTTAAATAAATGAAGTCCAACAAAAAAAATTTTCCTGAGAATTCAGAGACGCAATCCTTCACCCTTCTTTTTCTTTTAAATTTCTGAAAAAAATGCTCCAATCATGCTCCTCTCTCCAAGCATATGAAGTCAAGTGGAAAATAGTGTACCTAATAATGTGACTAACACTTAGGTTAAGCATGTTAATAATAAAGAAATTCTACCCTAACCCTGTTTGTAGGGTTGGTGAGTGTTGGTGTCAACACCATCAAGGAGACACTGACATGAAAGCTGTCCAATTTCTGGGTCTAACAATGTTTGCCATGGACCCACAATTCTTTTCTGATGTCATTGTCCATGTGATAAGAGTGCCATTTTTAATCTCTTATAAGCATCCGGTAAGGACCACTTTTATTCATTCAAGTTTGGACTACTATCCTGTCCTTCCAGAACTTTAGTTTTTACATAGCAATTAACCATATGTGGATGAATTAGCACTGATTGACCAAAAGTTTTGGCTCTTAATGACTCCAGTTTTTTCGTTAAGATTGTAGACGAAATATGATGTCATTTTATACACTAATTGGCATACTACGTGTGTTGCAATATGTATTTGAACCCAAAAAACAAAAATCCCAAACTGCTTTCAGGAAAGAATGTTTGCATCATCATTTTGTTTATATGTGTTAACAACAAAAGATCTGTTGCCTGGTACAAAAGCCTTAGGCTAACAAGTACAATGGCAATGGTTCAAGTCATCAGACTGCCACTTTGTACAAAAAATGTCAAATACTAGATCTGTCTCCAGTCCGCCTCTCCTAGGATCTTGGATTGCTGAGACCATAATCAGGTAATAGCCTTTAATCTGTTAACAACATTTCATGGTCTATGTGCTATTTTCTCTTGTGCATAACATTTTAGGCAAGTAATAAGTGTTATTAGCTAGGTGATGCAGTTTTACTCGACAGAGATTGTGTACATAAAATTCTCAAAAAAGTTTGAGTGCATACAAGCTAAATCTTGGAGTTTGTTTGTTAGGTCTAATGGTGTTTAAATAAGAATGCTAAGCAATTAAGGCAGTCTCCTTGTAAAGAAATTCAGGGACAGATGGCACAATAAGGGTGGCCTTTAGTGAATTACAATTAGTGGCCAGATGCTGCATATCTCCCTGGATATGCTACTCATGCTTCACTGCATGATTGTCTTGACTTGCAAATGGCGACTTAGTGCATGTTCAAACACATAGGTTTCTCCTTGTAGGAACATGAAAATTAACAACCAACTTCATCATGAGTGCTTTTAGATCACTTTCCACGACCTCTACTAAAATCTTCTTTTGTTCCTTTTTCTCTATATGATTTTACATTCACTTAAGCAATCTTCCTAAATGTTGGTTTTGGTTATCATATGTTCTGTTGATGCTATCCTGACTGAATTACCAAAATCATCTCGGTGGATATCGTGATTTAATCTTTGTTACATGCACAACTTGGCCAAACTTCGAAAATTGGGATCTTTCCTGAAGTTTTGAGTTCAGGTTTTTCAATCTTTTTTCACTGCCACAACTAATCCTTTTTCACGATTATTTGCATAATTTCTGTCCTTACTTTCTAAATGTTTAAATTTGATATATCAGGCTTAAAATTAATATCATTCAAATAAGATGGAGAGATTATTCTACATCTGTTAGTTAAATCTAAGGTGCACTTAAAACTCATTAATTCTTTCCATTGCTTAATTTCTAATCATTTCTTTGATTTTCAATCTAAACAAACGAATTTTAGAATTCTATGTGCAATAGTCAAGTGGAATCTCCATTTCTCCAAAAAAAAAAAAGGGAAATTTGTAAAAAAAACCTGATGTAATGCTCTATTATTGCTAAACTATACATTGTCATAAGGCATTAAACTTAAGTCTCAATGCCCATGTGAACAGTGTCCACCTACTGTTTTTTGTGTTTTCTAACCATGAAATGGAGCTAACCCACATTTGCATACTTCATGTATTTATGTTTCTAGAACCCACAAAATTGTCAAACAAAAGGTTTGGTTGGAGCAGCTCTGCCATTCCAAACTACTTCCCTTCTAAAGAACTTTTCATACTCCTTTTGTTCTTGTCTCATTGTCCTGTAAGGTGGGTTTCCTCTCATGTACTTGGTGAGGAACATTGATGAAACCTGGTCAATTGGTCTTAATTAAGCATCAAAATTGTCTTCTTCCTTCGAAATGTCATCCTACTTCCAACGACACTGCTTAGCCTCCTAGCTTACTTGCAATAACTTGGAAGGGCTGGTATATTTGTATCTCAAACCCCACTCTGAGTGCTCTCACTTTTGCTATTTAAAATAAAAGTATTACTATTTAAAATAAAAAGTATTATAAGGAGCAAGCATATTTATGAAATGCTCATAAAAATAGGGTAAGGCTTACATACGGGCTTATATCATCCCTAGTAATTTCGACAAGGTTTCAGCATAAGATTAATTAGGGCAATTTTTATGATCCACACATGCTAGCTACTTCCATCTTATTCATGAAACATTATCCTTCTTTTCTTTTAATTATATTCTTTCCAATCTTATATTTTAGGTAGGGTCATGCAGAATAGTACATGCTGCTAGTTACTGAAGCATTAGGTAGAGAATATTAAGATGGTCCAATCATTCACCCATATTTTAGGGAGAGAAATGGGATGCATCAAACAAATACAGTGTAGTCACTTTTATCCCTAACAACCTTTTAGTATCATTATAATCAGTAGATCTTCAAGCTCCAAGGCCTCACTCCCTTCGGGTAGCACTCAAGAAGGTTAATTTTTCCCCCTTATATGAGATTTGCTCCAAAATTGTTCCTTCTCGCAATTTATGAACCTAGCATTGAAGCACCTTTTTCTTCTATGTTTCATGTTAATAGATAAATTGATTGGGAAAGGAGGACATGCAGAGGTGTATAAAGGATGCCTTGCTGATGGACAGCTTGTGGCAGTGAAGAGGCTGACAAAGAAAGACAATGAGGAGGAAAGAATTGGAGATTTCTTATCAGAACTTGGAATAATTGCCCATGTTAATCACCCTAATGCTGCACAGCTGCTGGGGTTCAGTGTAGAAGGTGGCTTGCACCTCGTTCTCCGGTTTTCTCCACATGGAAGCCTAGCGTCTGAGCTTCATGGTATATCTTTCCTTTCTTGTATTCATCTTCTTAAAATACTGTACGGAATATTTCATCAAAAAAAAAAAAAAGAGATCTTATACACAGCTAGGTTTCTAGCTTGAGGCAAGCCTAAACTAGTAAAGCAATGATTAAACCTAAACAAAGAATAGACTAAAATAACACTAATAGCACAACATTTAGCATCTGGCACTTCTGGCTAAAATTCTGAAACTAGGTGGACCCATGATCATTGTAGGTTGGCTTAGACTTCAGAAAGAAGAAAAACATGGGCTCAACTTAGTTATGTTTCGCATGGAGGAAAAACTTGTCCAATCCTACATGAGTCATACAGATTAAGGAGTCGAGAACCAAGCTCAGCGTATTTGCAAGATCAGTCATGAAAGGTCTAAGACTGGATAATGGACTTATAAATTAGGTGTTGGAACCAAGTGATATAGGATGATGAGAATGCACAAAAAAGGGCGGCCCGGTGCATGAGACTTCCGCTACGAAGGGTTCTGGAGAGGGTCATACTAGTATCATGCAGACTAGCATGTGCACTAGGGGATTTTTATTTTCTGCACCTTGACATGTTAAATAATTGGGTTTGTCATAATTTGCAAAATGCATATGCTTGGGACAAGGAAGATAAGTCATACTTATAATAAAATATTTGAGTTATTAGTACTGATATTAGCATTAGAAAATGATTTTTTAAAAAAAGTCGGAATAAAGTTCATTTTGATCTGTTTCATCAGTTTCTCCTTGATTTGTTTCATCATTGTACATATACAGTATTAAATCTTATCAAAAGCTTAAAACCTTCTTATCTTAACATGTAATTAATGGTGAAGTTGACCATAATTTATGTGTGATTGTTAACATTATGCATTTTGAAGATCTTAGTGCTTCAAGGGAAGTAGTGATGATTGTAGTATCAACATTTTAATCACATCTATACACAACAAGAGATTATAGACATTTAGATGTATGATGGGCTGGACTGGAACGAGAGATCAACAATTCCATGCCATTGTGGGGCTACATTGTAGAGATGAAACTGCACCTGGTAATAGCTAGGATCACTCTAATAGAAAATTTTTGACCAATAGAAGATTCATCGTCAGACAGTATGATCTCATTAGGATGCTGATTCAGTCTCATAGTCGGGCAGTCTAATCTCACTGTTTCGTGGTTCACTTTTAAGAAATAGAGACATGATGGGAATCAAATCAGGGATCCAGGATAACAAGTCAAGACCATTTCTAGAATGAAGGAGAGGTTGTCAGAGCCTTTCTTGAATAAATAATAGAAACTCTTATGATGTTTGCACTCATGATTTAAGGATTGCTGGTTCCTAGTAATTAACATTTATTAACTGCTATATCGAACGTGAGAAGCCTGCACCACAATGTTTTAGCTTAGTAATGAAGAGGAATTCAGTTGTTCAGGTTCGAAGGAAGGCCTTGAATGGAAGGTAAGGTTTAAGATTGCTTTAGGCATCGCAGAAGGCCTACTCTATCTCCATGAAGGATGCCAGCGGCGGATAATCCATAGAGACATCAAGGCCTCCAACATACTCTTAACTGAAGACTTCCAGCCTCAGGTATTATTAGCAACTCTTCCTTTCTTACATCATTGGTCTATTACATAACCAGGCAGTTATCTTTGCATAGATCTCTGATTTTGGACTTGCAAAGTGGCTGCCAGACAAATGGACTCACCACATTGTGTTCCCCATTGAAGGGACTTTCGGGTAAGCTCGAATGAATCCATTCCTTCAGACTTTGAAGCCAATTGAGGATGCTTGTTATATACTTAGCTATGCACTTATGATTTAGATATCTGGCGCCTGAATACTTCATGCATGGGGTAGTGAATGAGAAGATTGATGTGTTTGCTTTCGGGGTGCTGCTGCTTGAGCTCATAACAGGACGGCGGGCAGTTGACTCTTCTCGACAGAGCTTAGTGATATGGGTATTATTAGATTTTACTCGAAACATTTTGCTTTATGTTGCATTATAGTCGATTATGAAATCTTTATTTTATTTTAAGGTTTGAATTTTCCCTAATGCCTATCTATGAGATTCCTTTCAGGAATGGCCTCTCTATGTGATTCCTAGGCTGCAAATGGGTTGGGCTGGGAAACAAATTTCCTCCAACCAATCATGATCACATCTAAATTTAGATACAACATCATTTAGGTCCTACTAGATCTATCAATGAATTGGCTTGTCCAGGCATCTCTTTAATTTTAAGAATTCATATGGTGCTGGCTTGGGTTAGATTGGTTAAATCCCAATCTGACACCATATGTTTAATATTTTGATTATGCTACAAGATAGATTTTGAAAAATTTGATTGTGATTGGGGTATGGGATAGTTTATCATTCGATGACAAAGGCATTATGATTCTAAACATCATTTCAGCCTCAAGCAATTTAAATGCCTCATTCTTGTCATCCAATTTTTGCTTCAACAGAGACTAAATGATCCTGCTTCTTTGCATAGGACACAAACTTGACCTGAAAATTACCCCTTTTTTTTTATTGACAGAGACCTGAAACTTACTACTTGCCATTCAATGAGAAGTAGGTGAAGTTTCAAAAAATCATGCTGTCTTGCGAAGGTAGGTATTAGCATTATTGGGCAATTTATCATTTCTGACATTCAATGCTTCTATTCTTGCAACAGGCAAAGCCACTTCTTGATGCAAACAATGTAAAACAACTTGCTGACCCTTCTCTTGGAGATGCTTATGATGCCGAGGAAATGAGACGTGCATTATTAGTAGCTTCTATGTGCATTCATCACCTCTCGACCTCACGACCTGATATGAATTGGGTAATCAAATTGTTGAAGTTGCTCATCTTTAACCTTGATAAGAACCTCCTCAACTAAATGATGAATGTCATATGAGTGTAGGTGGTCAGGCTTTTAAAGGGTGAGGAAGGATCTGCAGAACTCATGGGAAGAGAGTTGAGGCCTAAACTTGCTAGGCCACCACAGTTTGATGCCTGTGATTCAGAGGACTACACTTGCTCGAGGTATCTCAATGATCTCCATCGGCATAAGCAACTTGCTTTGGAGCAATGAATATTGTGTCACCTGAAGAGTACTTTTGTATATTGAGATCCTTTCATGGTCCCAACTGTATGAATGGATGGAGGGACAATACTCATCAACTACCTCTTGTAGTTGTCTTCCAGATCTAAGACTTAAAAGTGTTTCATCTGCTTTAATGTGTCCCATTCACCTTGGTCAGACTTGTCAGCTACAGGTAGATTTAATATTCTTGCTCCTTATCAACATCATATTAGTTAAACTAAAGCACATATAGAAAGCTATCCATCCACCTACTAAGATAAAGAATCCTAGTATAGTATAATGTAAACACTCCTTTTGAAATGTTTTGGTGGTTGGAAGACATCCACATGGTTCCAAAATAAGAACTTGTGATTAGAATTTGAAAATGGAATTTATCACCATCTCCATGAGTGGTGCATCAACTCTTTTAGATATAACAGGTCAGTAATCCAGACAATCTTCTAATTTAGCAGTAGTATTATATTTTCTCTCTATCTTTCAAAAATTTCATCGGAAGTTTTTCTATCCATTTTGCTTGGGAATAAACCTTTTCTCTGTGGATGGTACTGGTAGAGTCTGAAAATGTAGGCCCATGTGATGTTCCTTTATCTATTTGGCTTTAGGATCGCTTGGAAGATCTAAATGCCAAGTCTCGCTGTCGAACTGCAGATGTACAGTAACTATAATGGGTAACCTATAAGCTTCTTACCTTTAGGGGAATCAAGCTATTTTTTTGTTCGAATCTGCCATCCATGCTGCCTCCAAAAACATCCCCTTCAAAACCCATGTTGAGCTTCACTTTTCCTTGGACATGACACCATATGCAAGTGGATAGCATGGACTTACAAAAGCCTTGGGTATGGAAATTTATAGCATTGTCCATTTTAGGCTTGAGCCGTGCTGTCATCAAACCATATTTGATAGGCTTTGAATCCATTTTTCTTTGACTAGGCTGGGTTAACTTCAAACTCAGTCTAGATCTTTATTGGAAAGGCACGAGTTTTAGTACTATTTCGGTTATCTGCTTAATTTACTCAAGTCTAGCAATACAGAATGTGGGTTCAACTCATACCATTCAGATTATAGCCTACTTCTATCTTTCTCTGTTGATATATGTATTGGAGGTTGACATGTATGGTACACATGATTTGCACAGGGTATACATAACATAAGGCCATGATTCATGATGGCTTGGATGCAAATCTTTAAGTGTGACGCAGACAAATTGATATTTGACAGTCAATTATTATGAACAAAATCCCATCTTAGAAGTAAATATGGTCCAATGGGTTCTCAAGAGGTCCTTTCTAGCTGACAACAAGAAATGCAAGTTCTTTCTTCCTTCAGGGGTCCTGAAGTTGAATAGATCAATCAACTTTACTTACGTAATAGAAAACATACATGTAATAAGCATGATCCACTTGCCGGAAAAGCATCGATCGACAAGCATGTTACCTTGCATATTATTGTACTTGGTGCATTGCAAACATTGCCACTGATCGTTGAAACGACTGGAGGCAGAATGCGCCTCATGCATGGCATAATCTTTAACTCAAAAAGACGTAAGAATCATTAGCAACTGTGTAGAAAATGCACTTGGTCTTCCACTCTTCGTTATCACTTAGCATATGCTGACTAAATAATTGCCATTTCACCATCATGTTGCATAAAAACAAGCATATGAGGCTTAGAATGTTGGAATTGGCCACCACTTTCTTAAGATATTTGGCTTCTTTTAGGCACACTCCTTCGAGCGGATTCGAGGCCTTTGGACCAATCCTTTAACAAGTCTTTGCAATCATGCTAGTTGTTTATTAGTTTTTATCTATTGCTTTTTCCATGATTGTTGTATTGGGTTGGGTTCCAGGCCATTGGCTTAGGCTACAAGCCAAGCTGAAGATTATTTATTTGTGTAGCTACTAAAATAAGTGTTGTGGGGAAGAAAGAATGATCCAGATCTACATGGGGCACTGTTGCAGGCATTTCCCTAATGGAAGAGGCAAATCTTTCTTGGATCCAGGCTCCTTCCCCTTGCAACATACATGACTAACAACCAATCTCTCACTTTCCTTTTTGTACTTTACAGAGATGCATTCCATGTCGGTGAAAAGGACTAGAAATCACGAATTGCTTGCTATCACTGGACGCATGAAAGGTAGGTGGACATGTCCATTAAAATAAAAGGAGGCAGGGTTGATATAAAGGACTCAAAGATATCAAGGAAATCATAACTCATACAGATGTATAACTACTAGTTTACCCAAAAAAAAAAAAAGATATAACTACTAAACACACCCACACACCCACACACACACACACAAAAATGTAAAGAAGAAGAAAATAGATACAAGAATCATGGCCCGGAATTATGGTGGCTGTTAAAACTTTAAATGCAGTTGCAATCATCATGGCACTTAATTGTTTTGTCAAGTACAATTTCCATGCAATCCTCATATTAGGAACTTCCTACTGTCAAGGTGTACTAGAATTTTAAAACTTAAATGCTAAAGTTCTTCCAGTGAAGAAGGTGAGATGGTAGACATGGTTTTATTTAAATGGATGAAGTTGGCCATCCAATTCATGTGAAAGTGGACACTTCTCATGTTGCAAATGCTCAATTATTAGAAGTGGTTGCTCTAAGAAATCTGCAAAGCAAAATAGATGTTGACATGTCTAGGTTGAATTCAGTGCATGATTGTGATGAAATATTTGGATAAATGGTATAATGCGAAGCAAAACTGCAATATTAGCTCTGAATTATACGATCTCATGGAAGTTACATTGCTCAAGATAAGAGTTTCCCTGGAGCTTTCTTTGATTATAAGTAGGGATTTGGGTATGGATTTGATAAAAACAAAGAGTTGTATCACCAAAGGAAAGAAGACAAAAAAGATCTTCATTTCACAAGATGTGTGCTACAGGTATTGTGGACATAGAAGTACAGTTTATACTTCCCTTTTTAGCAAAAGCTCCAAAAAGCGGCTGCCTTCCCAGCTCGACCTAACGGTCTTCACATGCTCCCCACGAGGATCCATTCACAGAAGCAGTCAAAAGAAATGCCATAAAATATTATAGGTATCTCTCTTTGCTACCAAAATTTGCTCTATACAAACATCCGCATAAAGCTCCCGCTGTAGAAGCTCAAATTTATCATGCCATTAATAAATCATATATAAGTTGGTACAGGCTGTTAATACGTAGCAAGCGGTAGATATGTATATAATAAAGAATTATATAGGAATATGGATCTTTGTTAGGTTAACTGCTTGTTGATAGCAATACGTATTGTTAGAAGCATCTTTCTGTATTATCAAAAATTATTTTATGCAAATGTCCATATAAAACTTATATTGTAGAAAGTCAAAATTTTTATTTCATTAATATATAAATTGGTGGCTGTTAATGTATAGCAAGTGATAGATATGAATATAATAAAGAACTATATAAATATATAGATCTTTGTTGGATTAACTGTTTATTGATAGCAACATGTAATATGATAAGCATCTCTCCTTTCTACCAAAAGTTTTTCTATACAAACGTCCAATAAAGCTTCAATTATAGAAGCTCAAATTTGTCATATCATCAATAAATCATATATAAGTTGGTGCCAGCTATTAATATATAGCAAATGATCGATATGTATATAATAAAGAATCATATAGAGCCATAAATCTTTGTTAGCTTTAATTGTTTATTGACAGCAACATATAACATTAATCTATTTTAATAAATGCTACTTAAATCTAATATGGCATGACTTGTATGGCTTGATATAAACTTAATATATCCATAATTCTTAAAAAACTTAATTTGTCAATAATTTAAAGCATTATCAAATTCCTTTAGATAATGAAATCACAAGATAGTGACTTGTAGCTACTGTATGACAATGTTATAATCGTCACGTTCATTATTTAGGTAGTTGTTGGAGAGCATCAAATTCTACTATTTCCTTGTTGAGAGTGTTCAGAAATATCAGCCATTGTGACGGAGGCAGTGTGGAGATTCTCGCATGTAGTTATTTATGCGGACCGTTCCTTAACTGAAACCGTTCTTGGAATGGCGAACATGGAAGACCGCCGCGAATAAATGTGGTGGCGCTGCAAGCGAGTCCGATTGGTGGCCCGCGGCGCACGTTTGCCTTGCCCACTGTCTCCCCCTAACGTGTCACCACCAAGACCCTCTAACAGCCGCGTGTCACCATTCTAATCGCCTCACCTCCGTGCGCAGTAGGCGCACATTAGTTTTTCCCGCTTATTTTTTTTTCAATTCTTCCTCCCTCCTCCCCCTCTCTCGCTTGACCCGTCGGCCTCCAGCACCCAGGAGTCCCATCACCGCTCCACCCCTTTCCTTCTGACTTCTCTTCTGTGTCTTTGCGATCCCGTCACCGTCCTGCCGCCCTTCCCACCTTTACTCCGCCTTCCACCGCCTCTTAAACACCCGTCTCCCTCCCTCCTCTGCCCCCTCCGCTCTCTCTCTCTCTCTCTCGCTCCACCCCCTCCACCGCCTCACCCCCCCCAAAAAAAAAAGGAAAAAAAATCTTTAACTTTTTTTCCTTTGTTTTGCGATCGAAGAGCTAGGGTTTTGGAGTACTGGAGATGCCGTGGAGCTCGTCCCGTGACACCCGTGAAGCCGCCCGTGAGAATGCCCCACCCCCGATGGCTGCCCCCGTGCCCCCCCGATCCCTCCGGTCCCCTGTTGCTTTCTGATCACGTCACCCCCTCCCAATCAGATCGATATCCGCCTACCGGATCCGATCCCCCCGTCTTGTCCCCCCGCCATCGTCTGCCGCTGGCCGTCTCCAAGGCACGCCGGTTCTTCCCTCCCGCCCGCCCGCGGCCGACCGCCGACGAGGCCCGCCTCCCCTTTCTCCAACCCGATGGCGGATGGGAACTGACCGTTCCCGCGGCGGTGGACATGATCGATGACCACGACCCGGTGCCGCTCCCGCTGCAGCGGCTGTCGAGTGATGGTGGGAGTAGTAGCTTTGGTGGGAGCTTGTTCACGGTGGATGGGAACGTGCTATCGGGAACGACGACGACGGGGGATGGAAGCAACTTCATGGTGGATGGTGGGGAGTTGAAGGACGAGCCTGGTGATCGGAATTGGGCGCAGAGGGCGAGGGAGAGCTACTATTTGCAGCTCTCGCTTGCTACTCGGCTGACGTCGCAGGCGTTCTTGGCAGACCAGCCGCATCTGCTTCAGGAGAGCGCGCAGGAGATTTGCGGAGTCTCGTCAGATTCGGACACCGTGTCATATCGTCTCTGGGTATGTTTTGTTTCTCATATGATGTCAAAATTGGACTGCTCACCTTCTGACATCCATGTTTGGTTTCAGAAAGCAGACTGTTAGTTGGAATTGTGATAAAGAAATGGCTAATTTTAGGGACAAATGTGTTTTTGCTTGTTAAGCTTTCCAGGTGGAAACAGAATATGCGGACTGGAGTAATGTCTGATTTTGTTTTGCTTGTGCTGAGCTGGACACGTGTCTTACCTTCCTTAGACATGTATTCTGTTCCTAAAAGTAAAGCCAAAATTAGATCATTTGAGCAAAAGGAAAATACTTTGTTCATAACAACTTGTATTGGAAAGAGGGTTGGATTAGTTCGATACATTAAGAATGTTTCATTTTTCCAAAATGCGGGCCAAATTGAAATTTGTTAATACCCATATTTTGACTTAATTTGTTTGTCATATTGAAAAAGGAATTTTTAGTAAAAATATTGAAAAAGGAATTCTATTTTGTAAGCCTAATTCTTTGCTCAAGAATCTCCCAAAATACAGTCATTGGATGGGTCCTTTTTGCAAGATTTAGGTTAATATGAATTTAGTTAACATCCATTTTTGGTTTAGGTTGCATTTTTTTAAAAAGGTTTTGTTCTTAACCCTTTCTTTATGAGCAACAGGAGTGCAGATATCCAAATCCTTGTGATTATATTGATACTGTTATAAGAGCTTTTGGAGAGCAGCATTTTAAATGGTGTTATCTATTTTTTTTTCTTCCTTAAGGAATTCAAGATTTCTTATTGAACATAGAAATCATGTTGAGTTAAACTTATCTTTTTCTGGTTTGTGTTGAAGCTTTTCTCCTTTTCTCTGTTATGATCCATGTACTTTTTATAAGAATTTAATGAGGTATAACAGTAGAATCTGTGCCAATTGGAAGTGTCTCGTATAAAGTTTTGAGATGGCAAGCTTTTTTGTATCATTAATGTGGCAACATTTTACGGTCCTTCCTGAATGATTTTGATGGATAGTCAATGACTTTGCACCCTTCATAGTGAACTAATACGAAGTTTCTGAAGAACTAACTTTAAAAATGATGGGTTCATGTGAGAGCTATACGTGTTAAAGGCATACATAGAAAAACAAGGAGTTTTCTTGAATAAGTCAACTGCAGACAAGAAAATTTGCAGATTTTGCTTATATACCTCAAAAAAGCATTTGACAGAGAAGCAGGTATATTTGTGTTTATCCATTAGAAGTAGAAATTGAGTTATTCAGATTGGAAGTTTCATTTGTCCCAGCAAATTAAGTTGGCTTCTTAAGAGAAGGATGTTGTTTCAACACATTCATTTATATGTATTTCGATCAAGATAGCTGAACAATTTAAAGTCGTTAGGTAATTTACTGTCAATTGTTTGTGCAGGTAAATGGTTGCTTGTCATTTTCTGATAAGATATCTGATGGGTTTTATAACATCTTGGGAATGGATCCACACTTGTGGGCCATGTGCAATGAATCAGAGGAAGGAAGGAGAATGCCCTTGTTGATGGCACTTAAAGCTGTTGATCCTACTGACTCATCATTGGAAGTTGTTCTTGTTGACAGACATGGTGATTCTGGCCTCATGAAACTTGAAAATAGGGCTCTAGAGCTGTATTATGCATCCGGAATCACCTTAGAGCTTGTAAAAAAGCTTGCCAGACTTGTTTCAGACTCTATGGGGTATGTCCGTGATTATTTAGTTGCAGATTACTAGGGCATCTTATTATTGGTTGTTTAATTCGAGTGTATTTTGGGAGTTTGAAGGGGTGCATTCAAAACAGAGCAAGGAGACCTCTATAGGCAATGGAAAAGACATACTAAACAGTTGAGAAAACATCAACAGTGCATTGTTATCTCAATAAGTAGCCTGTGTTTTGGCATTTGTAGGCACCGTGCCATTCTTTTCAAGGTATGCTATTCTTTACATACTACCACTGCTACCTTCAATACAGTCCTGATATATTACTGCTGCTATATTTGTTGAAGATC
Source organism: Elaeis guineensis (assembly GCF_000442705.2). Taxonomy (NCBI): domain Eukaryota; kingdom Viridiplantae; phylum Streptophyta; class Magnoliopsida; order Arecales; family Arecaceae; genus Elaeis; species Elaeis guineensis. The sequence continues at coordinate 175,799,420 of NC_025993.2, read as the reverse complement.
TGTCCATACTGTGCTTTCAAATGTTGTTCTGTTAAACAGTTATGATGGAATGAGACTCGGCATTCGTGCCAAGATATTTAAGTAACATTGGCTGAGCTGGTGTCCATCCATGTTGGCTGGAGAAACCTACTGTCATTCATATTTGAATGGAGAAAATTTGATCAACACGTGTTTTAAATACCTCTGAGTTTATAGTTAACCCCTTTTTTCTCCTATAGAGCTCGTGTTTTTGTAAAGTTTTCCCCTAAATTTCTGGATTTATAACAAATATGGTGATCTGTACATCTGCTGTGGTTATTCGGAGGACTAAAATGTTCTCCTTTGTTTCTCTGCTTTGGACAGAAAATCTTGTAAGACTAGTTTCTGAGAAAGCTTGTTCTAATTTTCTAGCTCTTCTTTTACTCTCCTTTCGGGTGGCCCTCAACATTTCATATTTTGGTACAAAATCATTATATTTACTATCAAAATTAGATATCTAAGCTTTGCCAGAAGTGTGATAATCTGATATGTTATGTTTAAATGATGCTGGGAATTTGAAGAGGAAATCATGGCATAGATGTCAAATGGACATTCAAAATTAGATGTATCTATTGAAACCAATTATGCATGTCTCAACAAACCTATCTCTAGGATGAGCGAGCAAGGCATTTGTAGCCTGTAATGTTAAAAAGACATGCACGGGAGAATAAATAGATTTCGCTTGTCTCTTGGGACGTGTTTGCCTAATCTCCTCTTGTTTCTTTGTTGATGATTAGTCATATTGTATTTTTTTGTTAAATTAGGTTTTCTGTGATTTCTTAATGGAAACTTTCTTCAACAGAAAACCTACTTTACTTTATAACCAATGGGATCTACAAAGCTCGCTGAAAACTCCTAAGTCTCTTTCAAGGTCGTATATTATGTAATTATTAGCTTCATACATAAATGGAGTCCCAGCCCATGAGTCTTCTGCCACTGTGGGTCCAAGGAGGGTCAGATTTACAGAGCCTTACCCAACACATGGAGAGGCTTTTATCATGTTTCAAACTCATGACACCCTGATCACAGTGGAGCAACATTGCTCTTGCACCTAGACTCGCCATCTTATTCACTTCATAGCTATGGCATATCAATGTAATGGACAAAGATTGCCAAAAGAATCCTAGGTATCTACTAAGGCCATATATTAAGTAATCATTGACTTAATACGCATTGGCATATCAATTTTATATGAATCAAATTAGTCATGGTGACCACATTATTTTCGTAATCATATGCAAAAAACATGAGATATGTTATCTTATGTAGCAGGGACAACATAGAAACTTTCTGCTAGGTATTCTTTGATATTGGTCTTCTCTATCAATTGTATCTCCTCTGCTGTATATATGCAGCAACATGATCTCTTTGGCTACATGATCTCTTTGGCTACATATATAAATGAACGGGAATTATTCTAGGTACCTAATCCAAACTTTCCAGGATTGATTTTCTGTATTATTCTTGTGAATAATGGATCAACTTTCCTTTTTAGTAATATACTACAGATAATGTTGTAATCGGGGTTTATGCTTTTAGGGTTTGCGGAGGATGAACATTCTCTTGTTGTTGGGGCAGTTAATATAGGACAACATCTCTTCATTTGCTAAGATTTTTTCAACTTTAGCTCTCATGGTCTGCTACCATTTTAATTATTGAACAACAGTAGCTTATTTTGTGGAAAGCCTCAAAATCACTCAAGCAGGATATCTTTGAAGAAGCTGGTGGGTATGTGACTGCATGTAAATTATTCATGAGATATTTTTTGGAGTTACCATTTGGTTGTAAGATGTAGAGTTATTTGGTGATTATTCACTTATTAAATACAACAACAATCTGACGTAAAGACCTTGATATCTTGTTAATTGCAACACAGATGGAGGGTTGTTGAGCATGTGTTTTCCTGGACCATGTTTTAGTAATATGATGCTTTATATTATGACAATTAGAGATTTACCTATGGTCAATAGAAATGATAGATAAGGAATCTATGATGGTGTTAAAAAATAAGGACCTGATCTAAACTGTATTTTTTTTTTTTATCACTGCACACTGCACAAAGTTATCAAACAGGTAAAAGCTTGAATTCAGGCAAAGAATGGAAACTAAGACCATTGAAGGAAGAACAAAAAGAAGGGCAAGAAGGATCAGGCAAGGCGTTGTCATTTATCTCCAGAACCATCACACCACTAACCTTGTCATTGAACTCCAGAACCATCACTAATAGCCAAACAATTCATATCAACTTTCGTGCAAGCATCTTTGGCATATTGTTCTTGTGCTGCCCTAGTTTCATGAGAATCTTTGTTCCTTGATCGCATTATACCACTCCACCAAGTTTGCCACACTCCAAGACTAAAGTCCTATCTCATTTGTCCAATGTCATTTCATATCTCACCTAATAGCTCCTTCGGAAATATGTAAGAATTTTCAAACCTTGAAAATTTGGCGTCATTAATATTTGAGTTAATAAGGCACAGACAGCAGGATAAGAAAGATGTCACCATAAGAAATATTTCTCTCTTATTAACAGGGATATTCATGTCGAGTATCTTTCTTCCACATTGAGAACTGTGAAGAGGATTTTCCACTACTCTGTTAGTTCTCATCTCTTAGTATTTACAGAAGTACGTTATTCATTATTGATAATTATTTTCTATTAAAATCATTTTATAAAACATAAATATGGGCATTATTTATATTTATATGATCTTTATATGAAGGCTTTATTTGCCTTTCCCAAGATTGGGGCAGAAGAATCATGAATATAGATTATAGAGTTGTCCTTTTGCAAGAACTACAAATGTAATTAGTCCATCAGCTCTTACATTTTATCCTAAAATAAGCAGGAACTGGCTGACCACATAGGTTTGCCATGCCGGATAGCTCAAGGTTGCAAATATTGCTCCTCAGCACATTCTTCTTCTTGTCTTATCAAAATCAATGATGGGAAAAAGTCGTTTCGGTAAGTCTCTTGTAGTTCTCTGAAACTTAGTTTTCTTACTCTTTTGTTTTACTTCATAATCCTCTAGTAGACAATTTCGCACTCATGAATCATGATACACTACTGAAACCATTTCTGACTTGTAAGTCACTTAGAGTTGTTTCTGAGCAGAAGTATAGGTCAGTAGTAATTTGTCAGATCTTAGCACCCTTGGTCATCACATATTTTAAAGTTGGTTGCTGTCAAACACATACAGCTCATAGCCTAAAGTAATATGCTATACAATTGTAGCCATGCTTCTTGATTAATAACCAAACTAGATTACTGTAACTACTACTAAATGAACATGACCATGCCCATGACAAATAATATTAACATGTTTAATATACTTAGATAAGTCATAAAACACAACAAATACTACATACCTAAACAAGCAATACTGAATAAATGTCTTCTTAGGAGCTGATTCATGTTTTAAGGTCAGATGCCATGAGTTCTGACACATTTTATAGCATCTCTTTTTCATTCCTTTCATTCTCTATTTCTCTCTTTCTTTTTTAAACAAATTTAACAGGGAGTATGTGGTAGATCTAGTTGGCGAACCAGGAAATGTTCGTGATCCAGATTCATCCATCAATGGGCACTTACTCTCATCTGTGCCTTCGCCATTCCAAGTTTCTCGTTTGATAGGTTGCCAAAATTATTGTACTACTGAGACTCCTTGGAATCAGATGCTAGTCCAAGAGCATGCAGGTGCCCTTGTTGCAAATGCTCATTATTCAGGTACTAATTTTTTTTGCCCCATATTCCTACCTCATGAGATAGTTGACTGACATGCTGTTGGTACATAACCACTCGAATGGGTATGTTCAATAAAAATGGTAGTAGTGGCCTGAACCCACAAAACTACCTTGCTTTATGGGCACCCAAAATCCCATTTAGCAGGTCTTTTCTCTAGTCTGTTACCAGGGATGAGGCATTGTTGAATTTTTCTTCTTAAAGATATCAGTTATCCTTTCAATAAATTGTTAGATGTTATTAAATAGTTTCCAATCCTTTGTCAAGAAAATGAATTTATGTAGCTTTTGGTTGTATATAGTTGTTTGGTTATTGGTTATCATGTTACCATAGACTTTCCAAATATGTGCATGGTGTTCTCAAACAATGATAACATCTGATATGGTTAACCTAGAGTCAAACTACTAAAGTAGGCCAGAAGGTTCTCAACTATGCTAGAAGATTCTCATGGGCGGATCAGTTCTACTTAACAAAAATTAAGTACTGGCTTACCTCGTTATCTGTTGAGACTTGTCTGAGTTGCAACACTTCAGCTGCCCAAGCTGCAATTGCTAAGCTAGTTTTGTTTCTTCTATGCTTATCATCATATTTGTTCTTGATTTCTATTGAATCTTATTTCCTTGGTGCCTTTGTGTCTTGTGTTCATGGTTTCTTGTTATTACTACTACATATATTTATGGACAAGTGTGTACCTAATTGAACTTTGAAGTTTGGACTATTTGCCATTAGTTGTCTAGGTCCTTGCCTATTGGTTAAGAGCACGGCTTCTTTCAAGTAGGAATCTAACCTAAATTATATTAGGTTTCTTGGACGCAGTTGCAAGAACCTCTATACACAGAAATACCAAGGTTGATGATAACAAAGATTTTGTTCAAGAAGCTTATCAGAAAGGTATTGCTTCGAGCTGTAGTCAATTCACAAAGAATTGGAACGGCACATCTGAAATACAAGTATCCAGACGGCTGAAATGTAAGGAAACTGGAGGCAAGGGTGAGAATAGCAAGAGTCCTTCAAGAGTCACCACACCAAGATACTTTAGTCTTGAACCTTCTCTTGCCATGGACTGGCTTGAGATATCTTGGGATGAATTGGAAATGAAGGAGCGCATTGGTGCTGGTACTTCTTTAATAAAAGATTGCATTGGACAAGCATATACTTTCTGTTATAGGACTGTTATTTTGTTAATATAATTATTCTTCATTTTCTACTCATACTATGAGTTTATGCTTATTTGCATATTTTCCATCCTTAGGTTCATTTGGAACTGTGTACCACGCTGAATGGCATGGATCTGTAAGTACTCTATACTTCTGTATTCCTGATTTAAGTCACTTATATGTCAGTTATTAAATTAAAGTTTATTTGGGCTTACATCCAAAAGATGTTGCTGGATTGCTTTATGCACTTATACAGAAAGCAATCTAATGTGTTCCCCTAATTGAGATAATAATGCAAATTTTGCCTCTACGATTTTCAAAGAAACAAGTAAATCATTTTTTTATGAAAGTGGTCTGTGTAGCTACTTATGCAGTCACTTGCGTATGTGGCCTCCTGGCTGCCCCTCATAGAATGAAGGCCTCTTGTCTGTCAATGGGATGAATGACATTTGCCCAATGAGCATGCATAAGCCCAAACCCAGATATTTGGCCCTCCATCTCCTTTGTAATTTTTATCTTAACTTTTACTGATTTATTTCTTTTTTTTACTTTGTTATGTATTAGTCATTTTATTTTATTTTTGCATATTTATTAAATATGATCTGTCTAGGTGCTTGCCTAAATAGCAATGTACCGCCTAGGAACCATGCAGTAAAATGCAGCTGCTATTTGAAACATCAAACACATGCAGACAGTTGGATCTATTACTTCACCTTGCACTGATTTATTTAAAAGCAGAAAAGATAAAGTCATGAATCAAGTACTATCATCACCACAGAAGTTAATGCCCAGACTTTACCAATACCACCTCCCCCCCCTTTTTAGTTTATGGTATGTATAAGAGTGGTGAAATGTTATATTACCATTTCTATTCTTCAATGAATTCCACTTACTTAAACAGCTGCTTTAATTGGACTACTCATCCACAGACTTATTCAACCAAGCTCTACTCCAAATCCCGCTAAACAAGTCATCTGCATCCATAATATGCGTTAGCTAATTACCGTATGGTAAAAAACAAGCAGAAAATGTAAAATTGGGAAATATGATGTGGAGTGAAAGAATTTGCTTGGATGTAGAAGTCTTTCTCTCTTCATCAGCTTTTCTGCAACTTTTGTTGGCTGAAATTTTGTTTCTACTTTATCCTTCCATAAATTAACACTATACAATGTGAGGACCTGTTTCATGAAAAGCATGAAATGCAGGATGTTGCAGTGAAGGTTCTTACCTACCAAGATTTTGGTGAAGATCAGCTGAAGGAGTTTCTTAGAGAGGTACATCTGTACATATACTGAATATAATAATTGAAAAATGGAATCTTTTAGTAAATTTAGTGATGCATAAATAGTAACATCCTGATGAATTCTGTACAAAATTAATTAGTCAACCAATAGCATCTGACATTAATATCCACTTACGAGCTCTTAATTTGTTAATCTATTTTCACTTCTAGCATTATAAGATGTAATCAGACTTCCAGTACTTTTTTTGATCTCTTTTTGTGAATGTTTTTGCTGAATAATAAATTGAATTGCAAATTCTGTGCTCAAGAATTCATGCCAACAAAACTGATGCTTAGCTCATTCACTAATTAGGTTTATTCGTACAAAATGTCATCATATCAACAAGATCATTAATCTATCCTGAGATACATCTTGCTATTATTCATTGGTTTTCAAATATCAAGATTATTAATCTGTATCATCTAACAACAATGTTGTTTGATGCATAATTGGCTACATATTAAGGTGCTGTTTGGTTGTCTATTAGTTTATCAAAGTTGATGTTCATGAAACTTGATTTTGTGAAAAGCAGGAGACCAGTTTCTCCTCAGACTTATTTTTCAGTTTTTATGACCTATCAGGTTTTTTTCTTTAAAAAAGAACAACCAAGTTTATGAGAAGCAGCAAAACAAGTGTTTTAATAAAATCTATTTTAGGTTTTGTATAAACCCATAATGTTAAAATGGGAAAACCGAAAATTCATTAATGGATTTCGATATCTATGCTATGGTTGAACAGCAGATCTAATGTGAGCACCAGTGGTCAGTACCTCTGTTCTTAACTGATTTAATCATAATAATTTTGGTTATGAAGATTTGGATAGGGGAATGGTATGAGCAAGGTATGCTGAACCGGTACCACCGGCCGTTTTGGCCGGCCGGCGGTACAGTTCGGTATGGTTTCATACCGTACCAAACCGACGACCCGAACCGGAAGAAAAAAAGAGAGAAATAGAGAGAAATAGAGAGAGAGAAAGAGGAAGAAAAAAAAAAGGGAGGGGAAGGAGCCGGCGGGGCCGCCGGATGGCCTCCGACTGGCCGCCGTGGCTGTCGGAGGGCGCAGTTCACGTGCGCGGCGCCGCAGGCGTGAAACAGGGGCACCGCCCCTGTTTCGCAAATTTTTTAAAAAAACATGATTTTAAGTGAAGTCGGCAAACGATTTGTCGGCTTCACGATTTTTATTTTTTTTTAAAAAAATTTTTAAGTCGGCAACCCAATTGCCGACTTCATAAGTTTAAAATAAAAAAAAAAATCAAAACAGACGTCGTCTGTTTCGAAAAAGAAGAAGGGGACGGAGCCGCAAAGGGGCTCCGCCCGCTCAACCGCCCTCAGGCCGTCGGCTCGCTGGCCACTGGGAGTCTCGCAACGGAGGCACCATCCGTCTGGTAGGTTCCCCGCCCCCCTTCCGAGCGCTCTCTCTTTTTTTTGCTCTCTTGAGAGCCCTATCGGGCGATACGGGGCTCAGAAGCCTTCCGACGGCCGCAGCCGGCCACCGCCGGCCTCCGACGGCTCCCACCTCCCTCCTTCCCCTCCCCTCTCTCTCTCTTTCTCACTTTCCGTTCTTTTTTCTTCGGTACCACCGGTGTACCGATTTTACCGGCCGAATCATGCCGGTTCCCCACCGGTCCGATACGAGATGGGGTGTACCGGCCGGTTCGGCACGGTATGGCAAATCTTGGGTATGAGTGTAAGATGGTGAAGAAAGGATTCAACAAATAAAAATCCTGGAAGAACTGAAAGGAGAGGATTTGAGATACCTACAAATAATATTTAATATTTACATATATATATTCCATATATATATATATATATATATAAAACCTCAAGAGAGTTTGGGCTGGGTTAATAAGTTTTTGCCAACCCATGCCTGGCCAAAAATTGATTCGGTCAAAAAATTTAAGCCTGACTTGACACAACGGACCAAATATCCCTGCCTAGGCCTGCCCGAGATTAGTCTGAGCCTCATTTGCTCAGGTCTAGTTTGAACTTAGGCCTCGGTGTCTGCTATGAGTTTGGTTATTGTACCCAGAAGCATATCCTAAGGCTATATCATTGTGAAGGGAAAAAAAATTCCAAATTACTTGTTATAGCATTGTTTCACCTGTTGCCCAGCAATCATTTCATCTTTACATAGTTCCTCTACAAAAAAAAAAGGAAATAGAAGAAAACAAGTCATTTGGCGGAACCTATGTCTCGTTGCATCATTTCTCATTATTACAACCATGCTAGGAGCTAGGAAGCAGTCACAATCATTGTGGCTTGAAATTTATCAGTGTGTGGAATTCCTGTATTAATGTAATTGCTGTCAACTTTTTGAGGAGATGCTTGTTGATTGTGCATACTTAGGATGTGGTGCTCAGAATTGCAGTGGAAGGTTGTTGTGGTTTAATAAGGTCCAAGGATGGTCTGTTAATGAGGAGCAATATACAGATATAGAGGTGTTATGTGACATGCTGTCAAGTCTCCAGTTGCCAGTGTTTCCAAAACGAGAGTGCATTAAATACCCATACATAGAGCATTTTACCCTAATGTTTAGTATAATTTTATGATTTGCTTGTTTTATGTTCAATTCTGAGCCCTCTTTGTAATTACAGTGATTACTTACTTTATGATGTGATATACTATTTAAAATTATACACATTGGGATATCATGCCTACATTGTAGATCAGTATAGATTTGTAACCTTCAGTACTTTTCCTGTTGAGTACCTTAAGCTTTTGAATTCAGTCGGCAGAGAAATGATAATATTTATTCAGTTTTCATAGTTTCCTAAAACAGGGAAACTTCATTTTATTATAATCTACCATTTGGGCTATGTCATTCACAAGTATGGCATTTGCAAGTACTAGAAAATGAGACATTGGACATCATACAGCCATACATACAAAAGAGGCTTTAACATGATCTGCTGATAACCCTATCAAAATGAGTATATCCAGTCTGGATGACATTTATAATTAACATGAAGCTTCTTTGACGAATAATGACACCTTTTTTCCTCTTTGCACTCATCACCAATGTTCATTCGAGGTAGTTCACCAGTTTCTTAGGTTCTGTCCTAAAGCAAGTATCATGATCACTTGTAGGTTGCAATAATGAAACGTGTTCGACATCCAAATGTTGTACTTTTCATGGGTGCTGTCACAAAGCACCCTCATTTGTCAATAGTGACGGAATATCTGCCAAGGTAACCTGGGTTAACATGGTCTAAAATTTTGGAAACAGAAACTATTTTGCCTTAATTAATTCTTTAGCTGTAGTCTTTTTAATATCTTTGAGAAACAGGGGAAGTCTTTACCGTCTGATAAATAGAGCAGCTGCAGGAGAAATTTTGGACCTGCGACGTCGATTGCGTATGGCACTAGATGTGGTTTGTATACCAGTGCCTTATTTTCTCTGATGTGAAAAGCATAAATTTCATTAAAATTTGAATCATTTTCCAAATCCAGGCCAAAGGCATCAATTATCTCCATTGTCTCAATCCTCCTATCGTTCATTGGGATCTTAAATCTCCTAATTTGTTGGTAGACAAGAATTGGTCAGTGAAGGTAAGCACCGGAAAATTTCCCCCTACCCAACAAGAAGAAAGAGACTCTTCTTCTTCCTTTTTATTCTTCTGAGGGAAAATTTCCCCCCTCATCATCCTGTTATGTATGCAGGTATGTGATTTTGGTTTATCCAGATTCAAGCCAAACACTTTTATATCCTCAAAATCTGTTGCTGGAACGGTTAGCATTTATATTCTTTTGATTCTATTCCACATTTTACAGTTTGACTTGTGCACTGGTGTTGAAATTTGCCTCATGCACTTCCACACCTCTTCTATGAAGAAAGAAAAAAAAATATCTTTTGCATCTTGGCTAATAGCTTACAATTGATGCTTTCTGTTGTGTATTAATTTTTCTTATTTCTTTAATTAGTTTTTCAGAATTTTTCAAAATTTATATGCATGTTACTTTGCTTTCTGCATCTGCATCTTGCTTAATGATTCGATCATTAGTTGACTTGGAAGGTTTAAGCCATGGTGTTCCGTACTGGCCTGAACCGGCCTGTACACCCCGTACCATACCGTATCAGTGGGAAATTGGTTCGGTTTAGGCCGGTTTTTCGAAAAATGGTTCGAACCGGACCGAATCGGTTGGTTTGGTACGGTATCGGCCCGAACCGTTCAGTTCGGTATCGGTCCAGTACGGCTTGATTTTTTTTTTCTTTTTTTTTGCCTGTTGGGTGGGATTTTTTTATTGTCGGTATGGGCCGGTACGGTTCGGTACTGCATCATACCATACCGACCGGCAACCGATATGGGGTCCGGTACCGGTATTTAAAACGAACTTTAAAACTTCACTTGTTTTATCTAACATTTCATGGGAAAGATATGAGTTTATTGTTTATATTACCTTTCCTCGTCTTCTGATTTTTTTTTTTTTTGTGGGCCTTTTGGCTCATAGCAACATGGCTGTGTGGCTTAGGAAAGCCATGAGAATTCTTTTTCTTTTTTCTTTTTTTTTTTTTTTTTGAACCTCTGGAGAGCTGGGTATCTGTTGCTTTTTGTTAAAGACGAGTTACAAGGGCTATCTGTTGCGTTGTCAAGTCACGTCTCCATGGCTATGTTAATCACATTATGTGAACATGAATCCATATATGAGTTGAATGATTTGTTTTTCGACTTCCTTTGTAAGTGTGCTTATGGATATACATACAAGTTTCTTCTTGTTAGCTTTATTCGGATTTTCTGTAAAATCTTCATCTTAGTATGAGAAGATTGGCATAGCATGATGTTCCTGCAAGTTGTGCTTCTGTCTGGCATTATACAAAAATACTCAGCATGAAATTTCTGTCCTGCAGCCGGAATGGATGGCCCCAGAATTTCTCCGGGGAGAGCCATCAAATGAGAAATCTGACGTTTACAGCTATGGAGTGATCATATGGGAGCTTCTTACAATGCAGCAACCTTGGAGTGGTCTTAGTCCAGCACAGGTATTTAATTGAGTAATTGTAATAATAATTCCTATATATTTCTTTGTTGTTTGCCCATCAAACAATACCTGTCATCGTCAATATGATATTTTTATTTTTATTTGATACTTAAAATGCAGGTAGTTGGAGCAGTCGCATTTCAGAACAGAAGGCTCACAATCCCTCAAAACGTTTGTCCTCTGTTAGCTGCTCTTGTGGAATCATGCTGGGCTGAGTAAGAATGCTTTCTACTATATTTGATCATTTTGCTATAAACATATAAATAGTTTTAACAAAAACAACCTATTTCTGTGATCTTATAAATTTGTGCAAATGGACGGAATAGGTTGTACATGAAGACCACCTGACAATAGCTGTTCCCACTGAAAAAGGCTTGTAAAGAATCAGCCAGTTCTAAAGAACCAGCCAGCCGCTCAAGCACACCCATCTTTCTTCTTCTCAATGATGAATATAAACATTAAAAGGGATTACTATTAAGTATTAACCATCTTTCTTCGTTGTCCCTTGTTGAAGGCTATGGCTATCCGTTCAGTTATCCTAAACTGTTGCTGTAGGAACATTCAAAGTTGTATGCCATAACGTATACCATAACTAATAAGAAGCCAAGCTTCATACCTGAACCATAAACCATGCCAAAAATGATAGCCGAGTGCCTGGTACCACAAATCATGTTCTATCATATGAACGGAGCTGAAATGTTTGTGTTCAATTTAGAAATTACTTGTACTGCGCATAGTAATGAGGCCCCATCTGGAGCATTTAGCATCTTCAATGGTGAGATTATAAATTAAATCTACAGGAGCTTCGAGGGGATTTTTGGATACATATTTGAAATCCAGTTAAGCTGCTCGTGTCGTAGTACCAAATCAGTCAAGAACTGAAGGTATCAAATCACGGCTGGTTATGGGGTGAATTTCTTTGAAACCTTTTGAAATTCAATAAAATAGTTTGATCTGGTTTGGGAGGGGAAAAAAAACAAGAAAAAGACATGCTTTAGTATGGCTTCTTATTTCTCTAGTACGTCTTAAATAGAAATATCAAATCTCGAAATCTACTTTTTCTCAAAAATTTAATTTATGCTTGTCAATATTGCTTTTGGAGTGTAAATCACACTATTAATCTGTTGCTTATGCAGTGATCCAAGACAGAGACCCTCCTTTTCAAGCATTGTGGCTACGCTGAAGAAGTTATTGAAGTCACCGATGCCATCAGCATAGATGGTTTGCTCGTGGGGAATCATCATGCAGCTTCTTCGCTGTCGGTTGGTCTTGGCTGCTCCTAATGTTTATGGATAGAACAGTTATAGATATAACCGAGCTTACATAGAGCTTCTTCATTAACATATTCCAAAATATTGAAATAGCCAAATAAAAGGGCACATATCAGGGGCGAATCTGGCATAGTTGCGTTTTTGACCTTTCTCCCGGCTCCAATGTAATATCAGTCGATGTTATATTTGAATGGATCGCATTATATTATCATAAAAACAAAGGTTTATCCAGTGTTCCCGTTAAAGAATGTCTAGCACATCATATTTGCAAGATAGTTTTTCCATACATTGGTAGGTATTTGTTCATCAAAATGATAGTAAAGCTTGACAAACATGGTAGCATAAATGGTAGACAGGTCAAACAATCAATGGAAATAAACCCACTCTAAAGGAATTTTGTTTGATGATAACTGCTTTTGAGAAAGTAGTTGCTGCAGCTGGGAATGGAGATAGAAGGTTGTCAAGGTATTCATGAATTTGAGGACTTGAAACTATATCAGATCAATAGAAGCTGTTTTATCTGTGGGCTGAGACAGATGAAACAGATTCACCTTAATTTGGCACCATCTCACCACCAAAATAGTTCAAAATTATAGATTCAGATTCTTTTTCATTCAATGGAAGAACAAATGCTCTCTCAATAAGCAGAGCGGAAAGGAAAGAGAAAAAGAAGAGTTATATTGTTCATCAAATCAAACTCAAACACGAGTGGACTGCAGTTTAAGAAACTAGATTTTACAGTGCATCATGATAACAACAATTCAACAGCAACAAAGCCTGACAGATATTGTTGATGTTGTTTTAGAAAGGAGTTACACTATTCGCTCTAACTCTCTTGCGTAACTCAGTGTTTGGTTGATTAGTTGCAGTGATGGTATTTCCTTGCATGGTTGTGATTCCTTTGCCTTTTGGAAGAACACGCAGCCATCCTTAATCTCCCATCCAGGGTGCTCCTGTCAAATAGTAAATGGATACATAAAATTTGACAAGTTTTATAATGATACCGACATGCCAAATTGAGCATTGAGAATCCATGTTATATTGGTTTACGTTCTGTAGTTGTAAATTCCAACCAAGTCTATTCCACAAATAACAGCTAGCAATTTCTTATATATAACAACGTACACGGGTAAGTTGCTGTGAAAATGAAAATACAACTCTTAAACCAACTTGAGCATACATTGTTTTCAGTTATCAGAACCAAACTGGACATCTTGTCCAGTCAAGGGGTCTGGTAACCGGTCACCGCACCAACATCAGGCTCAATCGGGCATACCAGAAATATTAAAAATTAAAATTAATTAAAACAATTATAAAATCTGGACATGATCTAGAAAGATATGCAGAATTTATCCACAACTTAAAAAAAAATTAAGGGCCTGTTTGGGATAATCCTGTACAATCCCATGGGATTCACAAGAACACAAGCCAGACAAGACCCATTTCACAGTATTCACAGAAAATTTTCAGAGTAAACCGATCCAAATCCCCCAAGGAGAAAATAATGACCTCACGAGGCCTTTTTTTCCACCCTATAGGATGGACTGGAAGACATCCAATAGATACGTGGGCCTAATATTCTAATAATGAGAAATTCTTTGTGCACCGCATGCAGTGCGCGAACGGCGATTGGCTCACGTGCGGGGCTAGACAAAATTTTTTTTTTTCCCCCGCACCATTGCCTGGCCCCACGCATGAGCCAATCACCACGTGTGGTGCACGCATTCCACCAAATCCTACAGGAATAACCGAATAGGCCCTAAAGGTTTTAACAGGAGTAGCCGAACAGGCCCTAAATGTTTTAAAGCACCCAGAGGAATGACATGAGCAACAATTTTTTTTTTTCATTTTTTTAAAATCTACTTGAACTAACTCTTGAATTCATAGGGCCTGCCTGACCACCTAATCTGTTAGTATGAACAGATATGTTTCAATATATCCTTAAAATATGAAAGCTTGATGTACTGTTCCAATGGATGAGATAGTTTTTCCGACTAGATAGGTCTCTATGTCAGACATAAAAAAGAAGGCTATTAATACAAGGGGGAGCTCCCACAGACTAAGCTCCTGTTCAGACAAAAGTTTTTAATAGTTAAAGAAAGAGAGGCAAAGAACTCAAGGGCATTCAATCTATATTTGTGAAGGTCAGGCTTTGGGTCTCAGGCATATCTCACTTTAATGGTGAATGAGGATGTTGAAGAGCCAGGAAACTTGCAGGTTTGGAACTGCAGCATTATGATACGCAAGGATAGTGAATATTTACTTAATTCCTTTAGAAGTACAACTATAAAAGTGACAATGTAGAGATGCACAGACTAATATAATAAGCATGGACGGTAATCTTAATCTTCAACAAGCTAAATTGTCGGAACTAGCCTATGTTGAACATTTACAAAAATGACTTGTGTTTCCTCACCTGTGATCTCTTGTTCAAGGGAAAGCACCAAAGAAATGAAATTTGGGAGGATAATTTGTCATTAATTCATAGCATATGGCCAAAATATATAGGTAATACTGCAGAGAGTTCTCTGCTGTAAATTACCAGTAGATACCACCGAAGGCACCTCTATCACCCATGTACAATATTTACTAGCTTGACAAGTGGGACAGATAAATCCATTGCCTTGTCATGACCTTGGCTCGCTTGCTAGCTTTCTAATATAGTTTGTGCCAGTGTTTTCGGAACCGTCCCGAACCAGCCGGTTTGGGGCGTGCCGAACCATACTGGTGGGGAACCGAGACGGTTCCGGCGTGAAAAATGGCACATGCCGATGCTAGAGAAGAAAAGAGAGAAAAAGAGGAAAAGAGAGGAAGAGAAAGAGAGAGGAAGAAAAAAAAAGATGGGGGTCCGCCGGAGGTCGTGGCCATCGGATGGCGTAAACGCCTCCGACGGCTCCGCGGCATGAAACAGGGACGATCCACCCCTATTTTTCATATTTTTTTAAAAAAATCTTTTTTTTAAATGAAGCCGGCATAGGGTTTGCCGGCTTCACTTAAGTGATGCCGGCAAACCCAATGCCGGCTTCATTTAAAAAAAAATTTAAAAAAAACACGAAAAATAGAGGCGGATCGCCCTTGTTTCATGCCGCGGAGCTGCAGGGGGCGTAAACGCCGCTTGCGAGCCACGGTGGCCCGCCGGAGGCCCTCCTACGGCCCCTCCGACGGATCTCCCTCTCTCTTTTTCTTTCTTCCTCCCTCTCTCTCTCTCTCTCTTTCTCTCTTTTTCTTCTCCGGTTTGGCTCCGATTTTCTTCGTCGATTTGCCTCGATTAGGAACGAAACGGAGGCGTGCCGAACCGCACCACCGGCCGGCCGATACGGCTGCTGGTACCGATTCCGCAAACCTTGGTTTGTACCATTCTTAGCTTTGGCCTATGCTAAATCTGGTTTCATAGTTGTGCATTAGCTAAACCATTCTGAAGGTTAGCCCTTGGGAGAAGACTGGAAATAAGGGGCAGGTCCTTATATCTGAACTGGTTGATTCTAAGGATGTTGATAAGTAGCATTTTGCAGGCCGGAGAGCATGCAAAAAGATTATTTGAAAAGGAGAGGGCCGACGAGGTACTATGCTTGCACCATAATAGATTTTAATTTTATTACTAAGATGCACCTTCCCTCAGACAAATGTTTCATGCGGTAGAGAGGGAAAGAGAGAGAGAGAGATTCTAATGTTAAAACCTGCCAAAGATTCTATACCTCTGTAATATATTCAGAAAGCTCTTGATCAGAGGAGAACATCAGAATCTTCTTTGCATCATTAATTGATAAATAATCATAAGCTTTCTCACTGCAACCAGCTATTTCATCTCTGCAAAAGAAAATAAGACTGTAAGTATGGACCTAAAACTACTTATGAAACAAACTACCAATGATACAGAATGGACAATAAAAATTACCTTACAGTCTTTGCAAGAAGATCCATGAAATAAACGTAAGTTTCATGTGGAACGGTTAGTCTGGCACTTAAGACACGGTTGTAAGCACCTTCCATGAATGATTGTTCCAGTTCCACAGCATGCTTAATACAAGGATTCTCTAGAGCGCTAGGTGGAAGGAGCTCTAGTTCTGTGTGGAATTCAGCTATTCTGTTCTGAACAAGGAGCCTTAGAAGATTAAGGCCCAAGATTGGGTACTCTTGCGGTGATGGAGGAATAATACCGCTATAAAGGCAGAAAACAACACTTTAAAGAAATGCTAAAACAAGGAAATGCAGAATACGAGGAAAAGTATCATAGCCTGGAAAGCAGCTCCTGACTAGCAAAAATTAACTTTCTGTAAATATCAAACTTTGAGCTAACCACCTTTAAAATTGATCAACAACATGACACTAAACTTTAATACCACAGAATAAAACAAAATATATATCGATCAATTTTCTACTGCAGGATGAACTGCTCTACCCAATATGAGGAGGATTTAATAACAAGTGGCCCAAGTAGAGATAAATAAAAGAATGCTGCTTTACAAGTTTTCTCATGAACCGAAATGACATTAAAGTCCACAGCAGATCTGGTAGACAGATGGACTGGAGCTACCAAAAAGTGGCTACTTCATTATATGGGATTTATTATACAAATAATAAGTAGACAGATGGAGACAAATGTAATAAGAATAGAGCTGAACGGACTAAGCGGAAAGGTGCTTTTATGGTACTAAATGATCAGACTAAATTGACAACTTAAAGAAACATTCGTAGAATGGAAACAGGGCATGTTATGTTGTATGGCTCAAAAATGTTAGGTAATAAAAGAGGTCCAAGAACACAAGTTGTGAGCAGCATAAATGAGAGTATGGTAAACTAGGGCAGAACCAGAAAATTGAATACATTAAACTGCTCTAGAAGTTGCACAAATTGAGGAGAAAGTGATTAAAAATAAATTGAGAAGGTTATGGTTATGGTTATGGTATTGAGAAATAACAATTCAAGAATCAATTAATATACAGACCAAAAAATAAGGCCAGTATCAATATACAAACACATGCAGAAGCAGGACAAGCCTGATGACCCAACAAATTGGTGAAGTTCATTTGCAGCCATAGAGAGAAGTTCATATTCCTATCACAATATACCAAATGTACCTGGTGGTTTTAACAGGCACTAAAGGAAGGGCATTGGTCCATAAAACACATAAAAGTACTTGCAGAATAAGTTACCATGTATCAGTGTAATAAGGTTTCAGCTGAAAGAAATCTCTCTCAAAGGCATCTTGGTCTTCAGTTTTCACGCTCAAAACAACAGCATGCTCATATATATCCCCTGAAATTTCTCCAAGCAAGCATGATGATTAGTGATTGATGTTTATAATGGACAAGACAATCCACTGCATCAGATCTATCAGGAAAAATCACAATCTCATGAAGACAAGCATAGAGAAACAAAAAGCAAACCCCAAGAATCACAAATACACCTTCATTGTCAAGCAGAGTAAAGGTTTGTCACTGAAAAGGGTAAGAGAGAGTTGTAGAAGATAAGGCAGTGAAAATCTGAAAACAACATTCATGGCCAAGCATGGTGTGACAAATTTAACTAAAACAAGGAGAAAAGGTAACCATATGTTCCTCATTCCCAAAGCTATAGATTAA
Organism: Elaeis guineensis; assembly: GCF_000442705.2. Lineage (NCBI taxonomy): Eukaryota > Viridiplantae > Streptophyta > Magnoliopsida > Arecales > Arecaceae > Elaeis > Elaeis guineensis. The sequence continues at coordinate 175,781,391 of NC_025993.2, read as the reverse complement.
AAAAAAAAAAAAGTAAAGATATAATGCAAAATTAAGTTCATAAGGCTCAACCATTCAAGAAAGGACACTGTAAGTTGTTAATGTTCCACATTATACCAAGTATGCAGTCTTTTTTTGATTTGGAAAAAAAAAATGTGACTGACCGTATAGATGAAATCAAACAAAATTTAGTTACTTATCCACATTAAAGGTTTGTCACGTTTCAAAAATATAAATATAGCCTCAGTAGCTTTGGTGGCCTGAAATAAACTGGAATTGGAATAGTCAATAGAAAACCAACTTCGTTGAGAAGGTTTACTCCATTCTATGGATCATCAGCCAATTCATTAGCTATACTTGGATGAGAGCAAGTTTCACCATCATCTGGACAGCAAAGTTCATAAGGTTTGTTAATCACTCATTAGAACTCCATGGAACAACATCACAATATGCACGGGGACATCTATTATGAATATAACCTGAACCACCTTCTTTGTCATGATTGATTTCCTTCTCAAGGTAACTGCTTTAACTAATAGTTGGTTATCACTTATCCAAATTAAAACAGTCTCAACACTTTATGCATCGCAGGTGCACCAGTCAATTTATTAGCTATCATGCCTAATCAAAAATTTCAGTGTTACCTTGATGACATCATCTTAAGCTACAAAATAAAGTAACCAAGTCAGATATCACATAAACAACATAGAAAATTCTGTTGATCATGATTGAATTTTCTCTCATGTTCTCCTAACTCCACATGTTAAAGCTAATATTACTTAAGAAGTGTACATGCTATTAGACTGCCCCTACCGAAGGCCACCATGAAAGTGATAAGTAGAAGACACTAATTTTCAGCTGGAGAGTCCACTCTTTCTGTCACTTATGGTGCGCAAACTAACACCTGTGTTTTCTGAAGGTGCAATACTGCTAGCTATCTCTTTCAGTGATGGACAGAAACCAGTAAGAGATCATATGTGACAAAATGAATCCAATCAAAGAATAAGCATAAAATAAATAAAGATGTTGGCTTGGGTTTACACTTTAAAAAGAAGTGGAAAAGAAGTTGGGGGAGGAAAAGAAAAAAAGAAAGATGGATTAAAGATAAAAGTTGAATTTACAGAGGATGAAGTTTCAGAGACATACTGATATGACATGAACATATAAAAATAGCATAAGGGTACACACGTATGAGTAGTTGGGAACATCAAAAAGTTAGTGAAAGAAGACTCGAATGGAAGAAGTAGAAAAGCATTTAACTTGATTTAGCTCTTTATAGAAATGAACAACTTGGAACTATTATAACTCAAACCCGGGTGGCTAAGGAGGCATTATATTGTGGACGGTAATGATATTATCTACGCAAATATAGAGGTGATGGAGTGTACGTGGAGTAGCAATGGTACAAAAGACACTAATTAGGAGTACATTTGGTATTTTTATGTCGAACCTCCAATGTCTTCACAATGATATAAGAGATGAAAAAACAGTGTTTACAAGTCGATTAAGTCCTGACAATATAAAAGTCACTCCCAAAAGGACAGATTAGGCACCATGGATCAGAAAAGTACAACAAAAGAGGCAATATTTTCCTACAAATGCATCCATACCCATCCTCACCATAAACATTAGAGCACTCACCAGTACCCCCAAAACCAAAGTGGAATAGTTCCAAGAAAACTATGCTCATGGCAGATTCAACACCCACCAAGATGCAAAAAGTTGACCACAGTTTTCATCCAATATTCCAATTACAGTAGAAAAGCTTCCATCAATTTCAATCAACAGATATTAAGACGTAAAAGAAAAGGAAAGCTGAAAATGAGGAAAAAAGTAAAGAAAACCATTATTTTACAATATATTCTATTGTTTGGAAGTGATATTTTTCTTGTTTAACATTAAATAATTTAAAACAGTGAAAAACTGAATTGCTAATGCCATCTCTGTGAAGGCAGCAAGATTTCATACAGCAGATTTTTAAGAGTATGGTAAAATGTAGAAATAGCCACATATACTGAAAGTGTTGCAATAAGTCACATAATATAATAATATCAAAAGGCTTGGTAGCTGGAACTTTTACTTGCTATTGTCAGCTCCTCAACAGCATTAGGTGTTTGTTGAAATGATGGTGGCAGGCTAGGAAATTTTGTCAATAAGACCTGGAAGCAAGAAAAATATCACATGATAGTAATCCAAATATCTTCACAAATATCAGAGAAATGGTACTGGAAAAAGATAGAAATAGAAAATGAATGTGATTCACTGCAAGAGTCATAAGATGACGGTCAACTTATATCATCATATAATAAATTAAATGTATATATAAGGTAACCATCTATGATGAAGTATGTGCAATCATTTCAGTGGAGAATCAATTAATATAGTTTAAACTTACACAGAAACATGTAATCTCATATAAAAGGTTCTAGAGTTGCAAAATTATAGTTTCTTCAAGACAAGCCCTTGATATATTTTCACAGTTATTTTATATTGAATACTTGTATTGATCTTTCGGACACTTTGTATAACTGGAAATATGTTATTGGAAAATTTGAATTTTAATTTCACAAAACTTATACCACTGACTCATTTAATTGCCATCAACATTTATACCTCTCACAGGTTCCTTGAAAGGTTTATTTGCAACCCAGATTAACTCAAAACAAGTCAGGACAATCATACCATCGATCTTTCTGTTCTTGTCTATCAAAAAGATTGTATCATTTCCAAATACAGGGCATGAGATAGATTCCCAAAAAAGAAAATAAACATGACCCTGATATTGTCATGATACAAGGGCATTTCCTCCCTAAGGTTTGACATACTAATGTAGGGGGGTGCTAGGTTGGGAGGAATTGAGGTCTGGAATGGGAATCGAAATGGATGACTCCCATTCCAGCTGCTTGGTTGGGAGAAATTTCATTCCGATTTCGATTCCAAGATGGAATAGAGATGGCCCAATATATCTAAGACTCAATCCCCACTCTCCTCTGTAGATTCAAATTTCCATTCCAATTTCGATTCCGGTCATAAACCAAACACCTTGGAGGATTTGGTCGTTCCAATTCTGATTCCAATCCATTCCGATTCCGATTACAATTTCGATTGCAAACCAAGCACCCCCGAGAAGTAGTTGTAACTTTCTATCTCCAGGGTCTGGACTCTGGACAATAGACTTCATGTTCTACATCAGGCTTGTCCTCCTACCTCAAATCACAAGGAAAAATATACACGCACGCATACATATATATTAATCTAACAAAGTCCCTTAAACCTCATGTTAGAAAAGCTATAGGCTTGCCTCTGGACCAGAATACATAGAGCAATAAAAAAGAGAAACTTTTCCTAATCCATTGTGCCAAATTTCTCGAAAACCAAACGTCCCAGCCCTCATCTTGCAAAATTCTCACTAAGTTATCATAATATATTCTGACATGTACTTTCCAAACTAGTTTTAAATCCTTGGGAACAGCTAGTCGCTTAAGTAGCATGAATTGAAAACATCAATGGTCAAAAAATAGAACTCAGTTGAGTGAACTAGTTTTTTCATAAATTTCTTTAAACTAAACAGTTATGGATAAGCTGAACTCAGAACAAGTTCGAACAACCTGAAATGAAGGCAAATTTGTTTTCCCAATCTACCCAGCCCTCTTTAAACTCAAGAAACAAATCTAAATCCAGTAATAACTTTTTATGTAGTCAATCATCAATTAGTATTGTTCACAATAGTTGCATGAAGTTGCCAATTAACATTATCCAAAACGTTTGGCCAACTATGCCTGCATGTTCTTATATTTATCATTTCCTTGGATGATATGCTCATGACAGAATTAACCAACCCAATCCATACATATCTCTTATGGATTGTGTTAATGTTATCCTTGATCTAATTTCACCTAAAAGAAAACTCCGTAAATCAACACATTATTTCTTAAAACTGACCCATAAGAAACCCTACTTTTTTTAAAGTATTCCTCCTACCATCATCCTAGAAGCGCTGTAGATCAAGAAAATGCCTCCAAGTGGCATAGATCAAAGGGCTGTAGATCAAGAAGGCCGAAGAGAATCGATCAAGATATCCTTAAGCGTAAAAGAACCCACTTGCTGATCTAAAATAATAAAACCCTGAACTTTGTAAGACCAAAGAAAGCTCTCCCTAGGAATTCTTTCCAAGAATCCAAGACTCCTACTGATATCTATCAAAAGATTAGGTTAGAAGAGGTTTTATATGAATCCAAAAATGAGAGAGAGAGAGAGAGAGATCACGGAAGCAAGATCCAAGGAAAGAGGACAAAGACCACCATTGCTGGAGAAAATCTACAGATCTAGAGATAATCCGAGCCCAACTTCTTTCGCTAAAGTTGTTCAAGATCTTATAAATTAAACAAAAAAAAAAAGTACCTTGAGTTGGGAGAGGAGATTGGTGCAAGTCCCGAAATCGTTCCTTATGAAGGCGGCTTTGAATCGGCCGAACAGCTGTGTCACCTCCGTCAACTGTGGATCCATCGCTCTCTCCTTTCTCGCTCTCTCAACCCTCTTCTCCGTTCGACTTTATTCCCCTTCGGCCGCTTCCTGCTCGGTCTCAAGGATCTGGTAGGGTATATAATGTGCTGCCCATCAAATGTTCTGGCCCTGCTCTTTAGCGGGTTTCGGATCTTAACATAGGCATGCAAGACCTGGATCCAACATGGTTTTCTTTTGGGTCACATTTTAGAGCCAGCCTGTGACAGACCAGCTGGGAAACTCTTTTACACTGGCTCAGGCATGGACCGAACCCAACCCAATGCATTAAAGTCCAGTTTAGGTAGGCTTTAGGTTTGATGTAATACAAGATTCAAACAAATAACACATCGCTCATTATATATTTAGAAGAAAAGTTATTAACGGTGTGGATAACAAGTGGAAAGCATTACAAAAGGAATTTTAATATTGAATGTTACTGCTAAAGTTGTCTCCAAGAACATGATTCCACCGTATCCAAGCCTACGACCTGCAAATAGATAACTTCGATACTTAACCTGCTTCATGGGTTTAAAGATTCCAAAGTATGTTTAGCCACCAAATGTTTGAGCCAGTTTAGTCCCATTAGAGACATAGGCCTGACCCAAGCTGGCTCATGGAGTGGATGCATGAGTTAGTGCACATAAGCAAGGAATTTTTGTTAGGTTATGAAAGCATTAATGCATAGTGTAAAAGATAACTCAAAATGCATAGTGTAATGCTGGACACTAGTAGGATCCAACAAGACTTTTCCAACCCAAAAGGTAACTGAGAATAGTGTTTTTTAAGGAAAAAAAAAATATATTTATACAGGTCCTGGCACAAGAAAGAGAACAAGAACGTCCAGCTTTAAAGCCTATATTCTTGCTTTAAATTTTGCCGCATCTATCTGAGCTTTAGTGGTGCAAGCCAAGTCCAGAACAAGCTAATGACTATTCTAGCACACTGATTTGGAATAGTTGTATCCCTCAAGTTACATAGGCTGGGAATTATTACTGAAAAGCTAGAGTTGAATGGAATTGAAATTGATGGTATGGCTGGGATCAGAATAAATTAGCAGAAAGCCTGGCACTTTCTCTGCCAATAACTGCCAAAGAACAAAATTCTGTGACAAGCAACATTGCAAAGTACTAATAAGCATGCACCATGTGTTGAGATAGTACAGTTTCAGAAAGATGGAGACAGCCGAATGATGGCGATGGCCTTCTTAGTCACCAAGTCTGGTTTGTGTGTACACCTGATATATGTAAGTTCGAATTTTCTCCATGCTTGAGAGGTAACAAGAAAACCAATGATGTGATCTGACATTGAGGAAAATTAGGCAGATCAAGCTGCCTACCCCACACAGAATGTTGCAACAGAGGCGCATGAAAGTAGACAAGATAGAGATGCAGAAGATGGTCGCATGTTTCCTGTGCTTTCATAACAAGCATGACAAATCTACAAGGAGACAGTAATATCTGAAAAGATTGAGTAGGTGATCCATGGATTAGCATTAAAAGGCACCACATCAGCATCGCAACATTTAAATCTGAATTTCAATACATGATCAAATAGCCACATCTGGCAGCAATTAGTGTGAAACATGAAAAAGATCCCGAAGAACATAAGTCAACGTGGCCTAGCGCAGAAACCTTTTTCCAGTAAGATGATTCTCCTTACAAGGCAAAATGATCATCAATAATTTAATAAAATGAAATCATTATTTTAAAATTCTAATGGAGTTCCACAGCAGTATTGCATTTCCCAGTTCCGAAGATAAGTTGCTGTAGGGCTCCTAAAGGTAAACTAAATAAATAGGTACTTGTAGGACCCCAAGATTAATGCCACAACCTGGTGCAGAAGCCTTTCCGTATGACCGGCTTCTCCTTACTACATATACCATCCATGAAAGCATCAACCAGCTGAGCAACCAGACTTGCAGGTTCATCTATCAGAACATCTATGAATGCACTGACCACCCTTCTTTCTTGAGCTGTCGCTTTCAAACTGAACCATGTGAGGAATTTCACACGGAACTCCTTCTCCATGTACCCCTCGCATTCCAACCATCTGATTACCTTTACACAGTACTCATACACCCTCTCTGCAGATTCCTTGTTGGCAGAATCTGGTGTACCGTTAAGCCTGTCGGATTTGCAAGGCATTTCCAAGGGAATAGAATTGGAGCTAACAAAAGGTATAGTCTCTGAAAATGGTTGCAGATGCCTGTCATTGTTGTCACTCGTGCCCTCTGGTGGGAGAACCTTAGGATGGTTACTGTGGTTGCACTTAGGGAGTTTTGATGCCCGGTTGTTATCACTCGAGTTTGTTGAACCCTTCTGTGAATGTGCTTGAATGATCACAGGCAGCTCAACCATGTCCTGTTCCTTTTTCAAATCTGAAATAAGATCATCATGAATATAAGTGCTCTCTGAGTTATGAGTGGAGGATTGGCCACTGTTCCCATTAAGGTTCTGTGTCGCACACTTGGCCTCCCACTTTCCAAATTCCTTTGTGCTGCTGAAAGGAGACACCTTGAAAGAATATTCCGTTGAGGGGCTAAGTCCTGATATCATGATCTTTGTCTCTGGCCTCAGGATAAGGCACGTGGGTTCTTCTGGATAGTCCATGACATCAGATTTTCGATGCCACAGTGTGCAGCCTATAATATTTTCCTCAAACATATTGTCTTTGGAGTGAAGGGAAACAACTACAGAAAATGGAGAGATGTCTTCAAAATGGATTTGGAAAGCCTGGGAATGTGTGCTGACTGATCCTACAAATAAATGAGCAGTAGTAGAATGAGCTCACGGGAATCTGAGTTTATATTTTCAAGCAAGGTCCATTGTACTGGTTGGCACCATACTGTACCAGCTGTATCAGTACACAGTCTCGTACTGTACTAACACTCAGTATGTCTTGCAGTGTCGTACCGTACTGTGTACCGATATTGTGATAGGATAGTACTAGTATGGAGTTCAATACCGCGATGGCGAATCTTGTTTGGAAGGATCTCAAGGTCTGGGGAGAAAAAATTACCTGGGGCTTTTATTTCTGTATCAGCCAAGTAATCTGTTGAGCTAGAAAACATGGAATCTGCTGCTTCCACTGCAGAAGCACATAGCTTCTGAACCTCAGCACCACAATTAAGCCGGTTGACAATGCCCCTCGCCATCACTGCAGAAACTTTATCTAGAGGCCCAACTTCTTTCTTGAGTTTCTTTACAGCTGTATTCACAATATTTTGCATATCTTTATAACGCTCAGTTCCTTTAAGCATTTTGTGGCTCAAAGATAATCGATCACATAACATGTCAACTCTCCTAGCATCATTGGCAATTACTAGTTGTTTTCTCCAGCTTCTGTGGAAAGTGAGATGCAAAATAATACCTATAAATTATATCATGAATATCTTCAAGATAATAAATAAAACTAAATAATTTCCTTACCATCATATGTACGTCTTCTTATTATATCAAGTGGAAAAACTAAAAACAAATGTTAGAAAGGAAACCTCATACATATTAAAGAGAACACCAGCATAGGCATTACCATGGAATTATTCTCCCAAGCAGTGGTACAGTTAGCACTAGGAACATTTGTTTACAATCAGAGTTTAAGATGACAAGCAGCTTAGAAGAGAATGTACCCCTTTTTTAAAAAAATTGGACAGATTGCTTTGAAACAAATATAGTTACAATTGCCCACCAATACTGGAGTTTAAGTGTTAAGCTTTTATAGTTATATGGGTTATATTGAGTGTCCTACTAAAAATTCAAGATCTGTAACAAGAAATAAAATAGTCAAAATTCATAGTTTATGACATCTTGCATCTTACACATACAAAACTGCATTTAAGACAGATTCCAAGATAATCACTTTCTCATATAAATTATTCATGGGAAAACAAAATATGATTCTCGTAGGCATTTAATCATTAGTCCCCTACATAAGCAAATTAAGTGAATATTCTATTATTTAGTAAAACAAGACTAATTTAAACAATATATCTGGGTTTAATTAATAAAATTTGAATAAATTTATATCATCAAGGAGTATTTCATTTTCTTTCTTAAATATCAGTTTTTTTAGAAAAAATTATAGAGACATTCCTTCAACTTCGGGTCGGTTATGCTTCGATCCCAAATTTTCAGTAAGTTTTAATTAGCCACCAAAACTTGATTTTCATTGTAATATGGCCAATCCATCTCCATTACAAATCGTTATCACATTATAACAAAACATTCATAAAATCCCAAAAATGCCCTTCCCAGTAACTTAGTAGGGGGGTCTTGTTTTGGCCGGTTCAACTTCGAGTTGGTTACACTTCGATCCCAAATTTTCAATAAGCTTCAATTAGCCACCAAAACTTAATTTTCATTTCAATATGGCCAATCCATCTCCATTACAAATCGTTATCACATGACAACAAGACATTCATAAAATCCCAAAAATGCACTTCCCACTAACTTAGTAGGGGGGCTCTTGTTTTGGCCAAAATTGTATAAAAGGGGAAAAAAATTGAAAAAAACAAAAGAAAAAAAATCAAGGTGATCCACTAGGATCATGCATTGGTTGCTTTGAGATTTGTGTAGATGGATGAATGATAGAGGATGGAACACTTTGAGATCTATGTGGGTGGATGAATAATAAAGGATGACCTACCTTGAGATCTATACATATGGATGAATGATAGAGGATGAAGTACTTTAAGACTGTGCAAGTGAATGGATAATAGAGGATAAAGAGTTTTAAGATCCATGCAGTGGGCGATCTAGTGCAAAGGATGTGGGGATCAGAAAAGCAAGTGGGGATCGACAACAGGTGGGTCGACTAAGTGAATTGCAGCACTGGTGATGGCTAGGTGCCCTCCAACCTCACTCTAACAGAGGAACAAAGGCATAGTACCCCCACCCCAGTCCTTGGCCTGGTCGGGCTGAGGCGCCCTTGGAATAGAGAAGCTATGCCCTTTGGTTGAGGAGAAAATTGGAAAAAAAGGGTAGGGGCAAGTGTGAATCTCATTGGCGTTGGACTTGCCGGCAAATCTCGTCGTCAACACTCAAACTCACTAATGGACTCACTGGTGACATGGATCTCATCATCATTGGAGGCCTCGGTTTCGTCGAAGGTGAAGGTAGTGTGAGCACAGAGACAACATGCATTGAGATTTATGCATAAACTTGCCTTGAGATATGTGCAATATCAAGTGCATAAACTTGCCTTGAGATATGTGCAATATCAAGTGCACAAATTTGCCATGAGATATATATGTATGCATATATATGTATATATAAGAAAAGATAACGAAAATCAGTATAAAATAGTGTTAGTTCAAAATAAGAAATATGCAGTACACCATAAGAAACTCTTGGAATATGGAAATGATATGATGTCATATCAAATTGATATCAAATATGATTATACAGTGTGCTGTCATACAGTATGGAAGATGCAAGTTTTAAAAATCAACTCTCATGGAACATTTAAAATTTACCTATGCAGAAGTACGTTTAGAAACGTATGTCTTCATATTCACACATTAGATTTCACGCACGTGCGCACACACACACATCATTCAGAAAGAATGAAAAAAGAAAAATGTAATGAAAAATAGTGTAAAATAGTGTCAGTCCGAAATAAGGAATATGCAATAGACCATAAGAAACTATTTGAATATGGAAATGACATGATGTCATATCAAATTGATATCAAACATGATTATACATTGTGCCATCATACAGTACAGAATAGGGGTCCAAACGAGTCGAGCTGTTCGTAAGCTACTCGAGCTCCACTCGAGTCCAAGCTTAACTCGATTCGGTTATTATCAAGCTTGAGTCGAGCTCGAGTACCACAAATAATTTTTTGAGTCGAGCTCAAGTCGCAGGATACTCGATTCAAAAACTCGACGAGCTTATTTGAGTTTATATATATTTTTAATAATGTTATTTTTATTTATAATATATATTACTAGTAGACTAAGGCTCAAATTCAATCTCAAACTCGAGCTCGAGTATGGTTTGGTTGATATCCGAGTCGAGTCAATCTCGAACTTTACTCTTTTTTCATCAAGTCGAGCTCTAGCTTAAGATATTAAAGCTTGTTCGATCTCGAATCGAGATTTGAGCCCAAATATTTTGAATCGAGTCAAGCTTGGGCTTTTAGCTACTTGACTCGGCTCGGCTTGATTGCACTCCTATAATATTTGTATCCTGTAAAATGTCAATAAGTTCTTAAAGTTATGACACAATCAAGACAACTTGTTAATGAACAGTTTGCACACATGTTTCATACTTAAAGCAATAACCTAGAAATAAAAAACTATATATACGTGTCTCTCTCTGCCTGCTTGCATATATGTGTGTCTATGCATGGCATGCAGGTGTGTGCGTGGGTCCATGCAGGTAGGTGGGGGCATGGGTGTATGTGTTCGGTTGTTGGGTTGTGTGTGTATCCATGAACATGTGCACAGATGGGGGAGTGGGGCATATGAGGGATCACCCCTTAGCAACAAATAGCACTCAGAAAAAAAGCATGAAAGAAATAAGCAAACTACATGAGCAATGTAAAAACAAATTAAATATACTCATACTCAATAATTTTTCCTACTAAGTGTAGATAGTCTTTAATAAGACCACAAATGGATCTGAATTTTGCATTATTAATATAATAATAAGTATGCATAAAGTTCTATAGGGACACATTTAAGCACTAAGTTTACAAAGAACAAATGGTCCAATCCCACAAAACGTGCTCTGAATATAAGATAAGGGAAATTGTGGTCCATTTTCTTTTATAAACTAAATTCCCCTTGGGAATTAAGTGAGAATTATCTCACTTATTTTCTACTTTTCTCGCAGTTATATCTGCTCATGCAGTAACTAACTCTACCGGGAGACCAATGATCAAGGAATGTAATCCCATAAAAAATTCAATGCACTTGTCAAAAGTGAATAGAACAGTTATTTACCCTATGAGCCAATTGACTTTTCCACAGAAAGCACAATAAAAACTGCCATCCAACTTTGGATAACACCCATTCTTCAAAATTCCAGCCCTCTCATGCTTAAGAGCACATTTCAGGTGGCAGGACATACCACATGAATTACGCTGGTAAGGAGGATCAGAATTGCAAACCAACCATAGACTAGGGTCCTTGTTCTCATCATAGCAATGACAGATGCAGCAGGAACACCGCTTACAGTATCCATCTTCTAAGCTAAGAGTGGCTCGACAAGCAAGATTTTGACAGGTCAACGTGTCAACTTGCTCTTCTTTTCTCCTCAAGGGATCATAATTTGTATCAGTTTCAAACTGCAGTGCTGGTTCTCTTTTCCTCTTCTTGTTTAATCCATTTGGGTTGTTCAGTGTGGCTGATGAGATGCTTTTTTTGACATCAATCCTGTTTCTATTCTTCTGGGAAACCAGCCTAAGCAGATGTTCGATCATTTTAGGTTTTGTGACCCCAGTATATTTCCTCTCCTTGCCCATTTCAGCACAGATGAGTTGAAGAAGCTCTCGACGACTCCAGGACTGAAGAATTTCAGGTGCGTTGTCTGCCCACTTTGAAATTTCATGCACCAACTCTCTCTTCTCTTCTAAACTCAACTCACTGCATTTTGCAGGATCAATCACAAAACCTGGAAGAATTTAAGGAGCATGAGTTCCAGGAAAAAAATTGCATTCCATAAAATTATAAGCGAAATGATAATATCTGTAAATGTTACTCTTAATTTCATAATCTTGTATCCTGAAAAGTAGTTAGCAATAACTTTATATCAATGAAGTATCACAAGAACTAACCAGGAATTGTTTATGGCAGACTACAAGTTGGAAGGAGAATGACCAACAAAATGCACCAAGTGCTAACAAGAAGAGAGACCTATCATAGTTTAACAAGATAAATATTTATGTACCAACAATTTGTAGGGAGGGGAAATTGTAAGAATATGACAGAGAAACAGAGCCGAAAATCTTTTGTTATAGGACAGACAGTTCAACCCTATGTCAGCAAAAGTAAAGAATGAACATGAGGTTCAAGATTTTCAACTACCAAGTTGAACTAGAAAATGTTGTGAAGAAACCGCATGCAAGATTTTCATGATGGATGACAGGGAATATTCTAGTGGATTATGATTAGGAAGAAAACATATTCTAACTATTATGCCTCTTGGTTGGTGGCAAATGACACATCCATTATTTTGCAGATAAAAAGGTAAATTAATTAACTGATGAAACAGATACAGCATATCCTATGGTTACCTGATAAACTGAGAAAGGAATATGTAAAACACATCAAGATCTAGAACACATGAATGAGCCTTAATTTTGGAACAGTCTGACGGCATTAAAAACATGCTGGTAGGCAAGCAAACAATAAGAAAGCAGACAAAAAAATATATATATCTCTCAATTAACCCCTAACATATCTCATAAAACTCATAGTTGGTTTGATAGAAAAATCCCTGGGATCAGGCAGAACAATGCAATCTTGCAGACAAACAAAGTTCAACATGTCCACACGAAGTTATTCACCAGAGCTCTCTGACTAAATTTCTCAAGCCAATGTGAAGCGCCCAATCTTATCCCATATATACTTAGTCTAAGACTCAAGGAGATCTTAGGATGAGAGACAATGAATATAAACATCTTATATCAATCCCAGTAAAAGACTGTTATGCGGATGGATGGAGTAAAGAAATAGTAAACAAGAGCAAAATAGCTCTCATTTTGGCTCTTAAAACAAAGATCTCATAAGAAACAAGCTTCTAGAGAAAAAAAAGTTTAATTTCTCTATTTGACATAGAACATATTTTCATGCAATGGAAATCCTTTGATCATGAGAATAACTTAATCCCAGCCACAAATCTCCTCAGATTGTAGCAAGTGCACCAATAGTAGCCTCCTGTCACTAAAGGATATTGGTGGCCTCTCACATACTTTGCAGCTTTTGAAACAAAAATAAAGGGTTAGTAGGGGATCAGTTGGCCAGTTGCCTAAGGTAGTCAGAAATTTTTGATAAGTAGGAAACCTGGAGAAAAATAGGGAATGGGCTCTCAACCTGAGAGCCAATAAGAAAATCTGAAACCATAAAAAGAACATTTATGAACTCATCAGGACAATGCTGCCTAGTTTAGACCTGATAAATGCAGCCTCAAAAGGATAGAAGATTCTGAAAGGTGAATATGAGGAAAATGGTCACGAGCAGAAAAGTACAAAAGACAGCATCCCAGGTAGAAAAGAAAAGAGAGATCACAAAAGATGAGATTACTTGACAGTAAGAGGAAGAAGGTTGGGTGAAAAAGAAGGAAATTCATAATTCGGTGCTTCAATAAGGTGATTTCAACCAGGACTCCTGCTTACCTCATAGTATGATACTAGACCGTATTATCTTCTGTGCTAGCCATATATTTAATTTTCTTTACATCTGGAAAGACGAAATAGATACACCCAAAACCTGAATTTCTAAGAAGAAAAGCTAGGAATACTGTGTTGAACAATTCTTCAGCAACTTTGGAATGTAAGCAGCTGATGATGTAAACCATGTATACATGCATGCATATGTGTATAATATCGATAATGTATTCATGATGCTATTAACACAAGCAAACACAACACCTAAATAATTTCAGCCACACACAAATCCACAATGAAACACATACACAAAGCATTAGGAAACAAACAGGCACACAATCATCACAGAACACAATGACTTCAGCTGCCCACAATCACATACACAACACATGGTCACAAATGTACCTCCCCACCACCCCCCCCCCCCCCACCCACCTTTTGTTTGCACCTCAGGATCTCAATACGGCATGTGTATGGCACTTTCTTTAAGCACCTCAACAAAGTTGCCTTGCCCTGAAGTAGGCAAGGCGCTGGTTGTGCCTAGATATGCATAGCACCTTATTTCACCTTTACAAACCTGCAATTTGCGTCATCTCCTTAAGGGATTTCAGAAGGTAAAGAGTTTTATAGAAGGGGGACTTAGATATATGTCAAAGCAAGGATCTTTCCATGTTAAGTTTCCAATGGATCATCTATTGTATTGAGTAATTCCTTCATAATAAATGCCACTTAAACCAACAAAGTCAAATGGCTCCTACCGAAAATTCCCATGCAAGAAGCAGATGGCCCGCTAATGGATTTTTCTTTGACTTGATCCCAATGAAAATACATAATCAAATAATAACAAATTGAAAAATAAAAAATAAGACAGAAAAAATAGAGGCTTTTTTTCCATCTAAAAAATGAGCATATTGCAAGAATCAAAATAAAGAGTTTCCTTTCCTAGTTTACAGCCTATGCAGAGAGTTAAAGAAGATGAATAAGCAAAAGGAAAGATTGGCACTGTAAGAAAATCAAGCCTAGGAATGACAAAATGACTGTAAGATAATCAAATCTGGGAATGAAGAAATGACAAGGCCTGTAACTTTAAAGGCAAAGGAAGAAACAAGGATTCAGATCCTAACGGGCCGTCCAGCGAGACATCGAGATGGGGTACCATCCCATGTGTTGGGACAGGGCCGTCCCGCTAGTATTCCAGTGTCCCAATCGAGATGCCTTGGGACATCCTTTGTCCCAAGTGTCAAGATGAAACAGGACGGCGGCGCATCCTGTTTCCTAGAAAAACTAGGACAGCCCCATCCCATGGGATTCAAAACCTTGGAAAGAAAACAAAAGCACTCCCATATAGAAAAATAGAAATCAAAGTTAAGATGTTTCATGTAATATACACAACTAAGATAATGACCACTTTCTATGAGTTTCACTAAATATTGAATGCCTCCAAATTATATTTTGCAATGATTATTTGCTAATTTGTTTCAAAATAAGCATCCACACAATTTTTTGAAACATTAACAACATTTAGGACACAAAAGGTAAGGTTAAATGCAAAACATGTAATAGTAAACTATCTATGGTGACGACGTATACAAGACAATGGTGATGGCTGAACAATGATAGTAGCATTGAAGGCATATTAGGAGAATAGGCAATTGAGCCTAAACATATCAGGAGAAGCAAATATGGTTGCTTTAGTAGTGTTTAAGATGTGGTTGCAGTATACAGGTTGTTAGAGGACTGCATATCACCTAGCAGAAAGGCGAGCACATAGGCAAACACCTAAACTAGTTGTGCTAAAAATTAAATGAATTTATTAAAAAATGCAAATATTTAAAATTAACTAGAAAGTTATAAAATAATTAGAAGAAAATAAAAGATAAAAGAAAAGTTGCAGGAACACCTTCTCATGTACCTGAAGACAGTGTTAACATGACATGTTAACAAGTAAAATTGCAACTCTTCCTACAGCAATGCAATAACAAATTTGATCTTCCAAAAAAGGTGTTCAATAATTCAGGTCAATGCAACAAGCCACTCTACCAGATGGGAGAATTAGCACAAAAACCGAAAGAAACAAGTAATCAAGAATTAATGAAACTTGTGGCTAAGTGAAGTGTTTGAACAGCATTCAAAAAGATGGTGGAGGTTATCATCTCCTTGGAAAGCCTATCTAACACTCCAACAGGTGAATTATTACCTCCATCCGGATTTCATGATTGTTAGTCTATTTTACATTAAGATGTTATGTCACTTTGTCCTTAATTAGGTACAGATAGATACACATTTGCCACTTTGACACATAATATTGATCAGTTCAAATTAAGGTCTTTCTTTGAGAGAATCAAGAATGATTTACTGATTTTAGTGAATAGAGCATGTTTGATTAAAGTGGAGACAAAAATTTCCTTTTCTAGTAAAATGTTAATTTCATCAAATTACCTTTTGTCTTTAGAGTTTATACAAAATAATGTATAAGTATCGTCAAAATGCCTTACAATGTTGTGAACAAAACTCTCACAGCTGCTCATTACAAATATAGCTTTATCCAACTTCTGCTTCTATGAAAGTCCTACAGCCAGTGGATTGACATATGTAGCAGAAACCAATTTACTACCATGGTTTCTACCCACCTTTGAAAATCTCAAATAGCCCGGAACTCCCAATCCTCTCTTTGGGATGTCACTTCAATATACTTCCAGGTAACTGAAGTTATGAAGGATCTTGATCATCCACCATAGGAACATAAAGATCCTACCTTAGAATTTTGTCCCATTGATTCAAAACTCAGCTTTCTCAGGTGTACATTAGACCAAGATCATTGCATACAAGAAAAGCATATTTCCGAGAATAAATATGTCTGGGTATGTATACATATACTTTCAACTGACAGTTGTCAAAACAGGATCTTGATCATCCACCACAAAGAAAATGTGCCATTTAAAATCTTGTCTTATCCATTTAATGCCAGCTCTTCTTAAATGTAACAAAGACCCATAACATCGTAAAATATTTCCACCAATATGCTCTTCAGAAATGCAAATTTTAAGATTAAAAATCCCTAATTTAACATCCCATAAACCGCTGATATCCACCATCCCAGCCCATCCATCCACCCAATTAGATGTCACCATATAACATTCAGCACATGCACCTTATTGGGGTTCCTCTTCAGATGACTATGAACCTAAGGAACTCTCTTATGCAGCCATAACCAACAAAGCATATTTCTCACAAATCCAAGGACACAGACTCCCAATCTAGCTAAGAAGCTTTAAATGTTTAATTTACTGAACTCTCTTTTTTTCTAGAAGGCTTTGATTTTTGATACACCTTTCTTCATTCGCAAATCTACCTTTCCATCCAGCATTAGAAGATATTCAGATAGAGAAAGCTGACTGGTATCATTCATAACCCTCAACCAGTGATTTTCCTCTGGACAATCTCAACGACTTCTAAGACCAGGGTTTCAAAACATTAAAATAGCGTTGTCATGTTTGAGAATTTCTAATGCAGATCCACCAGCCTACAAAGGACTGATAGGCAGGCTTATTCTTTGGCAATCTTCAACACAACTTTATAAACAAAACTAGTGCTCTTGAGAGTGGGTAAGGATGAACCAAAGCTACACCCAAAAATGCAGATACCCATGCCCCCATTAAAGAACAATACACGAATTCCAAAATACATTACATGCATTACGCTGTTCAAAGGAAACAAAAATTGGGAAATAGCTACCATTCTTGACCAAAAAGTACAAAAACCAGAAAGCACCATAAAAAGCACAAAGCCGCCTCTTTTATATCAAAACAACGCAAAACAAAAGCCGAAATGTACCATCTTCTCCGCAACAAAGATCACGCCTTGAAGTTAGGGAAATGTGGGGAGAATAAAGCAAAATGAAAGAATGTGGGACAAAAATCAGCAGCATTGTCACCATAAGAGAGGAGTCAGATGGGAACTGACCTGAGAAGCTGGATTCCATGGCTGAAACGCTTCCAACCGGGTTTTCTATGAGGAGACACAGCGGAAAGGAGAGAGAAAGGGATATTCTTTATGCTAGGCCTCAAAGCTTCATGAATGGAGTGTTTCCAAAAGACGAGAAAGGAGAAGGGTGGAGAAGAAGGGAGAGGAAGAGACCCCAAGAGCAGAAGGGTAGCGGCGAGAGAGAGTACGAGGGAGGTGGGAGGGGGGGTCGGGTGGGGAGGAACGAGGGAGGAAAGGAAAGGGGGAAGAAGGAGACGAGAGGTGGAGAGAGAGAGAGAGAGAGAAAGGAAGAAAGGCGTGCAAAACTTGCTACATTAATTGGCCTTCTTGAAAACGGCAAGGCAGTGGTATAGGTTGGGCCGATGCGCGTTCTTCGCCTTTCTTTCTTTCTCAAAGAGCCAGGCTTTGACGCCCCACAATAAAATAATTAATGAATCTGTTTACCAAAATAAAATAAAATAAAATAAAATAATTAATGAATCACCTGAGAGAAGAAAAAGAAATATATAATTAATTAATTACGTGGAACTGGGGTAAGAAAGTTTTCTTAAAAAAATAAAATAAGAGAAATATTTAATCAATTAATAAAAAAAATTTAAAAAAATAAAATTATAAATACATCACTCTAAATTTGAATTATTTATATTTAAATAAAATAAAATAAAATACCAACCAGCCACCAAAACTTAAAATCCATGGCAACTTGGCTCAACCGAATTTCTCAATTACAAAACTTTATCATGTAAGGATAATTAAATTTTTGTAAAATCTCAAAATTATCTTTTCCACTGACTAGGCATTGGCCCTTGTTTTAGTATGAATTCAAAGGAAGAGGGAGAAGAGTCATATGGATGGAGCATTTTGAGATATATCGTATATGTAAGAAAATAAATGATAAAAGATGAAGTGTATTCAGGTCTATGCAAGCAAATGGATGATAGATGATACAGTACTTTGATAAAAGATAAAATGCTTTGAGATTTATGTAAATAGATAGATAATTAAAATAGAATATTTTGAAATCCATATAAATTGATGGATGATAGAGAATGGAGTGTCTTGAGATCTATGCAAGTAGATAAATGATAATAAAGGATAGAATGCTTTGAGAACTGTTCAAGTGGATAGATGGTAGAGAACGGAGCACTTTGAGATCTATATAGACAAATGAATGATATATAATACAAAATGCTTTGAAATATGTGCAAATAGATAAATGATAATGAATGGAGCACTTTGACATATGTACGTGCAGATAAATGATAAAGGATAGAATGTGTTTGAGATCTATACAAGTATATCAATGATAATAGATGGAGCACTTTAAAATATATGTAAGAGAATGAATAGAGGATATAGTGCTTTAAGATTTATGCAGTAGAATGAATGATAAAGGATGAAATGCTTTAAAATGTGTACAAATAGACAGAAATTGAGGATATAATGCTTCGAGGCCTATATAGTGAATGGATGATAGAGGACAAAGCACTTTAAGATCTACGCATGTAGATTAATAATAAAAGATGAATCTATGCAAGGAGATGGATGATAGATGATAGAATCTTTGGGATCTATTCAGATAGATGGATATATAATAGAAGATATTGCACTTTGAGATATATGAGAAAATCAAATGAATGATGGAGGATGAGCACTTTGAGATCGCATGAGAAAATCAAAATTATATTTATTTTTTCTTATTCTGTTAACAATTTCATAATTTAAATAGATGACTGGACTATATTTTAATTTTTGGGATCAAATGTAAGTTGCCTAACCTTGGAACTATGTCCCCATAAATTTACTTTAAAAAATATACGAGTGGACTTGTGGGGAGTCCATCCCCCTGCTTCTCGCATACGAAGGAAGCGCTCCTTATGAACTACATCCCCCGAGACCGAGGTGTCTTATTAGTATTGTTTTTTTAGGGAAATTATCAACTAAGGAATCCCATGCGGTACGAGATTCACGGCGTACGAAGTACAAACATCTCGTTCGAGGGATCATTGCCTTTTTTTGGTAGGATTAAGGGATCATCGTTGGCTAGCTTAATATGGACATAGAAAACTTAAACCAAGACAGATAATGAATAGTTGATTCATGAATAATATATGATGGGTAGCTGTGATCCTAAAACCCAACATATTCAGGGCTCATAATGTGAATTCATATGTACCTTCTCTCTTTTAGGGTACGATTTTTCTCCTACTAAAACAAAGGTGAGAGAGGGAAAAGGAATCACAATAAAAAAATATAATTAAATAAAGAGTATCTAAGCAAGGAATTACCATAGTCACACTGTTTTTTTTTTTTGCTAAAAAAAAGATAAAAGTTGGATGGGGCGATCTGATGTATCTATCTCTCTTGGACGTGATTATAGGATCCCAATCTTTATTGAAGAATATTTAATTCGAGATAAAATTTGGATGAATAGACGATCTCTTCCCCACCATATAGGCGAACTTAATGAATAAGTATGTCACCCCAGTACCATCGAAGTCCAACGGATCAGATGCCATTTTTCAGATGTCGTGCTCGGACCGCCAATAATCACATTGTGCTGGAGTTCTATATTCATAGATAAAATGAAATAGCATAACGTAATAGATCTCAATTTAATTCATAACTAGCTTAGAACCCCATGCGATGCATGGGATTTCCAAGTCAACTTCTTTTCATAGACCGAAGTTAGCACTTCATCAACTGAATCAATCACACATATTATCAAACATTGCAATAATATAAATCTTCCTTAATGAATAACACTTGCACTACAATAATATAAACCTCAACTGGATCAATCATATATATTATCAAATATTTACACTACAACATGAACCGCGAGTTTGAAATCAGTATAGTATTATTATCAAACTTCAATCAAAATTTTAATAAATAATTTATAAATATATTCAATCAAAATTCTCAATAAATAAGTTTGAATATGCTGTGACCATCTCTTCTGCCTCACTTCATGATAAGGCAAAAGTAAAAAAAAAAAGAGAAAAAAAAATAATAAATAATAAAAAATAAAGGAAGGGAAAGAGAAAATATGCAACAAAAGACTCTCCATCCCATATATCCAGATTCCTCTTAATAGGATATGTGCTTTCTTCTCCCAAGCTTCATCCAAAGCGACAAATTATGCAAAGCTTCTAAAGATCGACTTGAACGTCGCTAAAAGTGGTGGAAGAAGAAGAGTTGATAGAGTAAGAGGGGTCAAAGGGTTGAGGAAAGAATGGAGGTGTGTTTCGGAGCTCTCTGGTGCAGCAGATGATGGGGGAGAGCCCTAGCTGGTGTGGCATGAATAATATGAGGCCAACTCTGGAACAGATTTCTCCTCTCCTACCCTCTGCTTCCTCCTCCTCTTCTTCTTCAATCTTTCCTCAGAACCTACAGCCTTCAACTTTCCTTCCCATGACCTTTTGGCATGAAAAGGAAGACCTACCAGAGTCATGGAGCCAACTATTACTATACTGATTCACGTGGATGCATTACTTTCTCACCCAAGTCTTTTTTTTTCTTCATTCTTTCTTGTGGAAGATGGATTGAAAATTAAAAAGAAAGCAGTGAACTTATTCTCCTAATTTTTTTTTTTTATCAAAGCTTTTGAATCATATGATATGTGGCTTTTTTTTATCCTTTCCTCGTCCGATCCAGAGGAACCCACTGAGAAAGAGAGAAACGGTGGAGTGAGAGAGCGATCCTCCGAGAAGAGGCAGAGGAGATGGCGCGGTCGGAGGCGGAGGCGGCCACAGAGCTGGAGGAGGAAGCGGGATGCGAAGAAGGTGTTGCATCTCGGCTTCTGCATGCGATTATATGTGGTATCTCAGGAATTAATTTTTTCCACCACCCCGGCCCTCGCGTCCGTCTTCAACTGATGGTCTGCGAGGGCTCTGTCGTGTATGCCTGCTCGCTCGAACGAACGAACGGACAGGAAGGGCGATTTTTTTTTTTTTTTTTTTTTTTTTGCCGAGCGGCTTCTCCTCCTCCGTCTTAAAAATCCACATGTTAAAACGGAGGCTCCTCCCTTATCCACGTGTCAAATGAAGAGCACCAATGCAGTTACTTTATTTTATATTATATATATTAGATGATAAATTAGATAAAACTTTTTTGAACAAACAAAAAAAAATTTAAAAATAAAAAGAAGATGCAGGAGATCCTTGTACGTCATTTAGCTGGTAGCACTTCATCATGCAGTACACATGACAACTAGATGAGTGAAAAAATGACGGAATCAAATGGAAAACAAGCCAGTAGGAAGTTGCTTAAAAGAACTTATTGGGAGAAGAAAATAGTGTTTTAGTTATTGAGCTTGTAGTCTAGCCACAAAGACCTCCCATTTAATATTACAGAGGATATTAATAACATAAAAGAAAAATGCCTAAAGAATAGCTGGACCAACAAGATGTTGGATTAGGTGATTTCACGCATATAATTTCAAAATATTTTTGAATTAAGCAGTTAAATTTAGATTAAATATTTTAATCTAAATATGCATTAGATCTAATCTACAAACCATCTAATAATTGATCTACGGTATAAACATAACCATGCATCTAAAATCTGATCGAATATTTAATCTACCAAGAGGAGATCCGATCTCCATTCCTTTATACGGGTCGATCTACACTGCAACTAATGATCGTGGATGTCTAGATTTCTGAAACCGCACAAGTATCCGGCTTCTATAAATATTCACATGAGGTTTTGATCTGATCAGAGGCTCCTTGATCTCTCTGAAATGTTCACTTTCTTACAGAGACCGCTTCCTGATGGTTGATTGAAGACCTTCAAATTTCTCAAACCCTCTAGAGAAGAAGTATTGGAGGAGGAAGAGGAGGAAAAAGAAGATAGGAGAAATCCTTTCTCTCTTTTCTTTTTCTCTCTTCTCAAAACCCAATGCCAAAAAAGGAACGCCCCAAGAGAAAACCCGCATCTCTAAGGAAATCCCATGCCCACTTCTCTCTTGTTTTACGGTGAAATCTGATTTCTCAACCCTCACATGCGCCCCACCTATTTCATTTCTTTTATTAAGCATCCAATAAGGAAAGATAGGATCAACTCTTATCAAATAAGAGTTTGAATTCGAATGGAATTGATCCCTATCCAAAAGGAGAGAAGGGATGGCGTGGAGAAGGCCTTGGGCGTGGACATTTCTCATGCTAAAACAAAAGGGGGCACAAAAATGAAATGGCATGGATATATGGGGTGCGACAATATGGGGGGCGCTAGGGAGAGAGAGTCCTAGTACATTGGGACTCTCATTTTAGGTGGCTAATAATTCCTAACTAATTAAAAATTTGGTTACACCCAAGAAAAAAAATCCTAGTCTAACTAGGAATCCAATCGATCCTAATCAAATTAGAAAATTAGTTGAACCAAATCCAAATCAAATAACGAATTGATTTTTCTTGCAATTGAGTTATCTCATAACTCAATTAGACTTGATCTAATCAAACTCAAAACAAGTGAAATTGAATCTAATTCAATTAGATTTGATCTTAACCCCATTGCTCAATCGAATTGAGCCAATTAGCAATCTAATTGTTAATTAATCCTCCTACAACTCACTAACTCTTAGTGAATTACTTTATTTATAATTTTTGTATTAGATTAATTATCAATCATATTGACGATTAAATCCAATTATGATTTATAATCGCTAATCAACTATCTGATCAGTTAAGTATCTCTATTGTGTGTGACCCCATAGATACTATTCTGTCTGATAGAGAGATATACCGTGATCCCTATCATAGTATCATCGAAACTTCTTTCGATGGATTGGAACGATTCTAACTCTGTCTGTCAAGAATCATCGATCATCAAGATGACGCTCGACGAGTCTCACAATCCACCAGTGATACCTAACAGTATGTAGTAGCAATCTAATAGAATAGAAGTATTAAACTTATAGGTGCAGTTATCATATGATTTAGTCATTCTACCGTGAGTCCTGACTTGACAGAGATTATGAAAAACTCGTCAAATTTCAATGTCAGTTATATGCATGATTGGCTCGACTCGAGTTCATTTGTAAATTTTCGTAGAAACTTCTTTTCAGTATTCACACTTGTTTTGGCTAAAGACTTTCTAAACTCAATCTCGCGAATCGCATAAGACTACTTCTTTTCTATAAAGATCGATATATTCTATTTAGGTGCATCCTACTCTAATAGTGAATCTGAACCTACTGTAGTCAATATACACAGCAAGGACTCAAATGGCTAAGAGTTCAAGTTATGTGTAGTCAAACAATAGTAGCCTCACTATGAATAGTCGAGGTATCGTAGGTCAAAGGACCATTCATACCACCGCAGCATCAAAAAAATCACTGATGAGAGAGTAGATATCCAAATGATTTCTCATATTAATCACGCTCAGTGTAAGTTATTCTCTAACAACCACATGCACTCTTACCCCAGTATCTCCATATTATAGACTCAAGACTTATCTGTCTGGAAAGAAAGCGATCCGTACATCGATCTAACTAGATCAGTCACCATCTTCCATGATGATCCCTCGATCGGGAGCTTTTAGGAATTAACCATCAATAATATATGGTCTAAATTCTCAACACCTTAAGAATATATATTATCACCTGTTAATTTTTTGAATGAATTATGGACATATAAAATATTATTGGAATAAAAATTATCTTTTTGTTAATAAATAAAATTTATCAGTATAAATTTTGTATCCTAAAATTTATAATATGTGTCAGCCAACAATTGACTTATAGGGCACACATCTAACAAACTTTCATTTGCACTAAAGGTAATTGGCCATAAACCTAAGTCCCATCTTCTCAAGGTGAGCTTCGATCTTCTGTGGGCCAAGAGACTTCATCAGTGGATCCACCACATTTTCTATGGAGTCAACTTTCTGCACCTCGATAAACTTCTTTTAGAGGTATTTGCGTATGATGTGGAACCATTGCTCTATATGCTCGAACTTCTGGTGAGACCTTGGCTCCTTAGTGAGGACTATGACGTTGTTGTTGTCGCAATGTAGTATAATAACATCCGATGTCATGACATCCAGCTCTATAATAAACTTTTTGAATCAGAACGCTTCCTTAGCAGCTTCAGAGACGGCGGTGTACTCGACTTCCATGGTTGAATCCGTGATGATCAGTTGTTTAGAACTCTTTCAAATAATCAAACCTCCGTTACATAGAAATACATATCCCGATGTAGATCTTCTATCATTGACATCAGACATGAAGCCTGAATCGATGTATCCTTCCACTTTCAGTTTGGATCCTCCTTCAAAGATCAAAAATAAATTCTTAATCTTTCTCCGGTACTTAAGGATGTTTTTCACGGCATCTAGTGATCTTCGCTTGAAATTTGACTGATATCTATGATGACACTCACAGCAAGAGCTATACAGGTCGGATATATAGTATGGCATACATGAAACTTCCTATAGCTAAAGCATAAGGGATCTTACTCATGCGTTGGATCTCCTCAGATGTGTCAGGGTATATCTTCTTGGAGAGATGAATTACATGCCTAAGGAATAAAAGTTTGGAGTTTTCCATGCTGAACCTCTTCAGCATCTCCTCTATGTATATTTTTTGTGAGAGATCTAACATTTTTTTAGATCTATCTCTATAAATCTTTATTCCAAGAATGTAGCATACTTTCCTTAGATCTTTCATGAAGAATTTTTGTGATAATCAAATCTTGACTGATGTCAGTATGAAAATATCATTCCCAATCAAGAGGATGTCATTCACATACAGTATGAGGTGACAGTGCTTCCACTGATCTTTTTGTACATAAATTGCTCTTTCTCATTTTTGATGAAATTAAATAATTTGATCACATCATTGAAGCGAGTATTCCAACTCTGAGATACTTGCTTAAGTTTATATATGGACCTCTGCAGCTTGCAGACTATATGATCACTATCACTAAACATGAAACTCATAGACTGCTTCATATAGATATCTTCTTCAAGATATCCATTTAGGAAGATAATTTTTACATCCATCTATCAGATTTTATAATCGTAGTATGCTGCAACAGCGAGCAGTGTCCGGATAGATTTCAGTATAGCCACCGGTGAGAAGATTTTCTGATAGTCAATGCCTTTGTGTTCACTATAACCTTTTACTACTAGCCTTGCTTTATAGATCTCTATCTTATCATTCAAATCTATTTTTTTTTGTAAATTTATTTATAGCTAATAGGTACTATTCCTTTTGGTGGATCTACTAAAGTCCAGACATGGTTGGAATGCATGGAGTCAATTTCTGACTTCATTGCTTTCTTTTATTTTTCGGAGTCAACATCTAACATCACTTCATTATAGGTCTTAGGATCATCTCTATGATCCCTATCTCGCATTAGGAATGCTTCTCTACATCCTTTGTAAGTATACCTAAGTACCTTTCAGAAGGATGAGAGACCCCACTAGATCTACGAGGTGGAGGATGTTAGAAAAATCTGACTACACCTGTCAGGAACTCCAGGATCTTCTACGTGTATTTGAGAAGATCTGTGATAGAACCAGACTCTCTGAAGGTAGCGAACATCGATCCACTATCTGGATCTGTGATAGGGTGCCTCCCTCCTAGGGCTTGAAGGAGGCACCCCCCTTCTCTAAGATTTCTTCAAGACCTGGGGCGATAATACTAGAGAAAGAAAGAAGAGAGATTGAGGGAGAAAAGATCTGTATTCTATTTTTCATGAAATCCTAATATAACCTATGTATATATATATACATAGCCAATAGGCCTAACCAAAAACTTTTTTTGACTGAATCCATACATGAAAGCACTTACCAAGCCCATGTACAGCATGTCTCATATGCTCTCTGAAGCGAAAATTCAGTGCAGGGGCAAAATGGTAATTTTAATTTTTTTTTAAAATTATTATTTTACAGCAGAATTATTAATTAATCTCATTAATTAATACTAATTAACCCTACACTAGGATCTAAATATGATACAACAGCATGCATTTAAATTTGAAATTCAAATTTGAAACAGTAAACTTTTTACTGTACTGTGTTCAGAACACATCACCTTTTGCAGATAGTCGATCACCACAATCTACTCATCGTCGGGGGGCTCTGATCGTCACATCGCAGCCACACTAGTATCTGGCTCTGTAGATCGTCCACATGAAGCTTCCGTCTGATCGGCTCCTCACGAATGCTAGTTCGTGATTTCACCCTTTTGATGGCTGATGTTGATCGAACTCCTTCGATCGATATGTGCCTACTCCTCGGATGCTCTAGATCATCTGCATGATTGGTTGAGAGGCTGATGGATCTCTCTCTAAAAGTTGGTAGACTCACGACACTCGTGGCACACCAATCTCACTTCCCGAACCCTAGGTAGAAACCCTAGGGTACACACCAAAAATCTTGCGCCCAATTTTCTTTCTTTTCTTTCTTTTTCTCTCGGAAGGTTTTGGACCTTCACCTCATGCACAAGGCTTCCTCATGCCCCACTTTTTTTCTAAGAATTTTTCTACACACGCCCCAGCTCCCTATCTCTTTTAAAACAGTTCAAAACGTGTCTTATCCATGTGAGAGGATAAAGACAAGTGGTTACATATTTGAATTCAAATCAAATTTGAATTCAAATGAAAACCAACTCATCCCTATCCACTTGTGGCGTGAGAAGAGAAGGGTGTGGACTCTTTGTGCGTGGAAAGATTTCATGAGAAACTCTTTCTCGTGTGAATTATGTGGCGCACAAGATGGATAAGCTTGAAGGCAAAAGAGATAAGTTATCCATTCAAATTCAAACACACTTTGAATTTGAATGGTTAACTAATCAGCTTTATCCATCCATATGGTGCACAAGAGTGGGCGTGAGAAGGGCTTTGCGTGAGAAAAAATTCACGAGAAGTTTCTTCTCGTGAATTCAAATGGGCGCAGAGATTTAAGGTGGTGCAGGGATTCAAATTCAAATAGTGGTTTAATCTTAATTGAACCAACCTAGTCAAAATAGGTTAAGCACAATTAGACTAAATTAAACCCAACTTAATTAGGCTTAATTAGGCTCAATAAAATTCTAATCAAATCAGAAATTGACTAAGCCCAACCCCTGATCAAATCAGGGACCAAACCATCTCGACGATTAGGTCAACTCTTAACCTAATCGGATCAAACCCAACTGAATCCAATTCAATTAGACTTGATCCAAAAAAAATTACTCAATCAAATTGAGTTAATTAGCGATCAAATCACTAATAAAACCTCTCATAATTATTGAGTCCAAATCCGATGGGCAATCAGGTATCAAAGTTCATCAATATGAAACCTTGATCGAAGAGTTCAAATTTCAAATTCAAAATTTGAAATTCAAAATTTTGACCCCGATATCCAAAATACGTAGAACTCATGATCAGAGAATCCTAATTCTCAATCATAGAGTCTCAAACACATAAGACTCATAATCAGCCATCAGATCAGAAAGGAACCTCTAATGTGTGTGACCTCACAGGTTCGAACCTAAGCCGGTAGCACAGGAACCAATTCCTGTACTAATCGAAGTGACCATCTAGCAATGGTACCCGACGATCGGATAGGTCGAATAGTCACAATCGCAACATTCAGAACCTACATGAATATGGTTACCGTATAATTCATCCCTTTTGACCCCTGTGTTTAGGACGACTCAGGGTTAAACTGTCAACCCTGATGAGATCATCCGAATCATGCTCAACTCAATTAGTCCTGTGACTCCTCACTAGGACTACTCTGGCCAAGATTTTGCTAAATTAAAACATGACTGTACACAGCTCCTAAACTGGAGTGGTCAATCCCATCTTGACACACGCACCGACAAGTCAAGTACTTGACTACACCCAGCAGCCTTCCGTCACTGAATTAAAAATTCAGGTAGTCCAGTGCCTAAGTACAGTAAGTTACTTGTAAGTCACCGTGGCGGTCTGAGGTCGGAGGGATATTTATACCCATATCCCATCGGAGCAAATCTTGACAGCAGAAATAGCTCCAGAGTCGGTCACGTTCAGTGCAGATGTACCATTACATCTCACCTGTATGCCATACCAGTGTCTCCACACTCTTTGGTTATGAGGACAACCAATCCATATGGCACACAACGACCTATGCTCGATAAACGTTGTCGTCCTTGATAACAACGTATCATTTGGTCGCGAACAGGTTTAAGGACTAAGCGACAAATCCCCCTTTGTCGAGTCTAAATAGTCCTAAGGACTTCACCACAACACAGGAGTTCATTAGAAGATGAAATATTTGTGATGAAAAAATATCAAAATAATTTTTATTTATTTATAATTCATGTACTAATACAAAAGAAGCACAACTGTCAACAGATTAATGATTGGCTTTGAGACACTATTCCCAACAATCTCCCACTTGGCCTAAAGCCAATCGGTGCAGTATCTAATACCCATCTTCGACTTGTAGTCGTTGAACTCCTTCACCGCAATGGCTTTAGTGAATGGGTCGGCCAGGTTCTCCTTCCCGTCGATCTTCTGAAGATCGACGTCACCTCTATCCACGATCTCTCGGATCAGATGGTAGCGGCGCAAAATATGCTTCGTCCGCTGGTGTGCCTTCGGTTCCTTCGCCTGAGCAATGGCTCCAGAGCTATCACAGTAGAGCAAAACTGGACCAACAAGGGAGGATGCTACTCCGAGCTCGGTGATGAATTTTCTCAGCCACACCGCTTTTTTGGCAGTATCTGATACAGCAATATACTCTGCCTCGCATACTGAATCAGCCACAGTGTGCTGCTTGGAACTCTTCCAGCAGACAGCCCCACCATTAAGGGTAAAAATAAATCCTGACATACTCTTGCTGTCATCGCGATCAGACTGGAAACTAGAGTCTGTAAACCCTATAAGTCTCAAGTCCGATTCACCATATATAAGCCACTGGTCCTTAGTATTTCTTAAATACTTCAGGATGGTTTTAACAACCTTCCAGTGTTTCTCCCCTGGATCAGATTGGTATCTACTCACTACCCCAAATGAGTATGCCACATCTAGTCGTGTACATATCATGGCGTATATGATAGATCCCACTGCCGAAGCATATGGAATCCTACCCATACGCTCTCTCTCTTGAGGTGTTGTCGGACAATCTTTTTTCAAGAGAGAAATTCTATGGCCTATCGGTAGATAGTCTTTCTTGAAATTCTCCATGCTAAACCTTTTCAGCATAGTATCAATGTACGTGGACTGGGATAAGCCAAGCAATATTTTGGATCTATCCCTATAGATCCTCATCCCTAGGATGTTGGAAGCTTCTCCCAGATCCTTCATGGAGAACTGTGATGATAGCCAGATCTTTATTCCCTGTAATGTAGGGACATCATTCTCGATTAAGAGAATATCATCCACATACAATATAAGAAATACTACTACTGGACCATTAGCTCACTTATAAATGCAGGGCTCTTCTCCGTTCTTAACGAAGCCATACATTTTGATCGTCCTATCAAAATGTATGTTCCAACTCCGAGATGCTTGCTTAAGTCCATAAATGGACCTTTGTAGCTTGCATACCTTAGACTTATCTGTGGATGTGAACCCTTCAGATTGTATCATATACACCTCTTCGTCCAGCTCTCCGTTTAGAAAAGCTATCTTCACATGCATCTGCCAGATTTCATAGTCTAGATGGACAGCTATCGCAACCATAATCCGAATGGATTTGAGCATTGCCATAGGAGAAAACGTCTCGTCATAGTCTATACCATAACGTTGACTATATCCCTTGACAACCAGACGGACTTTATAGGTCTCCACCTTTCCGTCTGCGCCCCTCTTCCTCTTGAAGACCCACTTACACCCTATAGGTTTCACTCCTTCGGGAGAGTCAACCAATGTCCACACATCGTTGACCTTCATGGACTTCATTTCGGATTTCATGGCCTCTAGCCATTTCTCAAAGTCAGGTCTCTGCATTGCATCCATATAGGTGATCGAATCCTCATCATTTTCATCAAGTTCGACAGGATCGCCATCTCGGATCAAGAAACCATAGTATCTGTCCGATTGATGTGGTACTCTACCAGACCGCCTTAAGGGTGCATAATCAATGGGCTCTGGATCTGATCTAATCAAATCCGGTTCAGGTTCAGTAACATGTGTCGATTTTTTCACCTGTCGAACTTCGTCAAGTTCGACCTTAGAGGCAACAGTTCCTTCACTAAGGAACTCCTTTTCTAAAAAGATTATCTTAAGGCTGACAAATACTTTTTGCTCAACAGCAAGGTAGAAATAATACCCTTTGGTCTCTTTTGGGTACCCTATAAAATTACACTTGTCAGACCTAGGTCCAAGCTTGTCTGTAATTAAACGTTTAACATAAGCCGGACACCCCCAAACCCTAAGGTGCGAGAGTACTGGCTTACGTCCTATCCATATCTCATATGGCATTTTGGCTACAGACTTACTCGGAACTCTATTTAGAAGGTAACAAGCCGATTCGAGCGCATATCCCCAGAGGGAGATCGGCAGATCAGCAAACCCCATCATGGATCGAACCATGTCCAATAAGGTCCGATTCCTCCTTTCAGACACACCATTATGCTGTGGTGTTCTAAGAGGAGTCCACTGAGAGAGAATCCCATTCTTCCCTAGATACGTCAGAAACTCATTGGAAAGGTATTCACCTCCTCGATCAGATCGAAGAATTTTAATACACTTTCCAGTTTATTTTTCTACCTCATTTTGGAATAGTTTGAACATTTCAAACGACTCCGACTTATGCTTCATTAAGTAGACATATCCATACCTCGATAGGTCGTCTGTGAAGATTATGAAGTAGAAATATCCACCTCATGCACTTGAGCTCATAGGTCCACATACATCAGAATATACCAGACCCAAGAGTTCACTGGCTCGCTCACCTTTTTCAGTAAAAGGTGACTTGATCATCTTTTCAAGAAGACAAGACTCACAGGTTGGAAGTGATTCACAATCACCAAGTTCAAGAATTTCTTCTTGAGCCAACCTGTTTATCCTGTTCTTATTGATATGATCTAGCCTACAGTGCCAAAGGTAGACTTCTGACACATTATCTATTCTAGGATATTTACCGAAGTTTTGAACCACATTAACAGACTGTGATAGTAAGTAAATTCTATTATTTAATTATCCAACAAACATTGTAACACCATTCAAAATAATATTGCAAATATTTTTTTTTATTAAAAAATCATAACCGTACATGGTCAAAAGGCCTACAAAAATAATATTTAATAAAAAGCTTGGTCAATAGTGACATTCACTCAGAATTACATTACGAGAATTGATTACAAGACTCATGATTCCTAAAGCTAGAACTGAAACTTTGCTTCTATCTCCAACGTTCAGGAACCTCTCGCCTTCATCAAATCTCCTACTGACCTGCAGACCCTGCATCAAATTACAAATATGATAAGGGCTTCCGGTATCCAATACCCAGGCAGTAGTATCACAAATGGAAAAGTTGCAAGGAGTTATCATATAATTACCTTGCTTCTTCTTCGGCCTGTTCGGGTCCAGGGAGGCAATGAATTGAGGATAGTTCCTCTTCCAATGCCCCTGCTTCTTGCAAAAGAAGCACTCCGCCTGGCTCTGATCGGGCTTGCACTTCTTGATCTGACCCTGTGCAACCGTCCCAGCATGAGGCTGCACCTTGTTCTTCTTCTTCTTGTTCTTCTTTCCTTTCCCAAAGGGTCGACGATGAGAAGAAGATCCTCCCACTACATTCACCAACTCCTTATGGAGCTGATGATCCTTCTCAAAGTTCTGCAGCAACCCCAACAACCTGTGGTAGTTTACTGCAGGCTTTGTCATTCGAAAATGAGTAAGGAATGGGAGGAAGGACTTGGGCAAAGAATTAAAGATCGCATCCTTACCGAGCTACTCGTGCAGAGGAAAACCCAATTTGCTCCGGCGCTCAATCATCTCGATCATGTACAGTACATGATCAGTGACTGAGGCCCCATCCCTCATCCGAGCATTGAAAATGGCACAACTAGTTTTATGCCTTTCAACGTCGTCAGGCGTGCCAAAGGAGTCATTCAATATTTGAAGCATCTCCTGTGGCTGGGCGTTCTCAAACCTGCGGCTGAACTCGTCATTCATTGCTGCCAACATAATACATCGGACGGTAGTGCGATCATTGAGCCACTTCTGGTAAGTATCTCGGATCGCCTTACTAGCGTTTGGAGCTGGCTCCTCAGGTGCTAGATCCGTTATTACATAAAAGATCTGCTCATGCTCAAGGATGATTTTCAATTTTCGATATCAGCTATCGAAATTAGGTCCCATGAGCTTGTCATTATCTAATAATGACCGGAGCGATAGGGTAGTGGCCATAGCTGTATAAAGAAAAATCAGACCTCTATTAGTACATAAATTAATACTAAAGACTTGGACTTTAGTCTAAAGTTTTTTCCAATATTTTTACGAACTGGTAGCCTCAACCTCCAATTCGAGAAATTACTTTAATTTCTTAATGGGTACTAGAATCCACACAGACTATACATGAGCCCAACTTTAGTTGGTCAACCCATGTGCATCTATGGGTAGGTTCTTAACCAGTTGTTTCTCTAAACAACTTCTAGTAATTGATTTTGCCCCAGAATCTAATCAGTAGGCTTTGGCCTCCACTGAAAAGATCTGGTTAGGTCCATCCATTAACATGACATAATTTGGTGAATCAGACCAATAAATGATCAGGCCCGACTTTGGCCGGCCAACCTAACTACCATCAGAAAGACTCAACCAAATTATCATATTATGAATGATAATTCCATTAGCCAATGAGCACCAGGCCTTTGGGCCTCCAATGATCATTGAACTAATGGACTCATTATCACTCACTTAATGGGAGGCATTGACTTAGTTATCATTATAACTTAATCATTTTAGGGACCTAATAATTTTTGAGGATTTTATTAAAGGATAGTAGAGAAGAAATTATCCAGCCAATTTCAATCCTCCCACTGACTTCACCAAGTCAAATTAAAAAGGATTTAATTAAAGCTGGCATTAGGAGCACCTAAATCAGTCACACTGATTTACCAAATTTTGATTAGATCACTTGGTGATTAGAGCTCATCCATGTCATTAGGTAAAGCATTGGAAGAGGAACTGTCCTCAATACATAGCCTCCTTGGACCCGAACAGGCCGAAGAAAAAGCAAGGTAATTATATGATAACTCCTTGCAACATTTTCATTTGTGATACTACTGCCTGGGTATTGGATACCGGAAGCCCTTATCATATTTGTAATTCGATGCAGGGTCTGCAGGTCAGTAGAAGATTTGATGAAGGCGAGAGGTTCCTGAACATTGGAGATGGAAGCAAAGTTCCAATTCTAGCTTTAGGAATCATGAGTCTTGTAATCAATTCTCGTAATGTAATTCTGAGTGAATGTCACTATTATCCAAACTTTTTATTAAATATTATTTCTGTAGGCCTTTTGGCCATGTACGGTTATAATTTTTTAATAAAAAAAAATATTTGTAATATCATTTTGAATGATGTTACAATGTTTGTTGGATAATTAAATAATAAAATTTACTTACTATCACAGTCTGTTAATGTGGTTCAAAACTTCGGTAAATGTCCTAGAATAGATAATGTGTCAGAAGTCTACCTTTGGCACTGTAGGCTAGGTCATATCAATAAGAACAGGATAAATAAGTTGGCTCAAGAAGGAATTCTTGAACTTGGTGATTGTGAATCACTTCCAACCTGTGAGTCTTGTCTTCTTGGAAAGATGACCAAGTCACCTTTTACTGAAAAAGGTGAGCGAGCCAGTGAACTCTTGGGTCTGGTACATTCTGATGTATATGGACCTATGAGCTCAAGTGCAAGAGGTGGATATTTCTACTTCATAACCTTCACAGACGACCTATCGAGGTATGGGTATGTCTACTTAATGAAGCATAGGTCGGAGTCATTTGAAATGTTCAAACTATTCTGAAATGAGGTAGAAAAACAAACTGAAAAGTGTATTAAAATTCTTCGATCTGATCGAGGAGGTGAATACCTTTCCAATGAGTTTCTGACGTATCTAGGAGAGAATGGGATTCTCTCTCAGTGGACTCCTCCTGGAACACCACAGCATAATGGTGTGTCTGAAAGAAGAAATCGGACCTTATTGGACATGGTTCGATCCATGATGGGGTTTGCTGGTCTGCCGATCTTCCTCTGGGGATATGCGCTCGAATCGGCTTGTTACCTTCTAAATAGAGTTTCAAGTAAGTCTGTAGCCAAATCGCCATATGAGATATGGATAGGACGTAAGCCAGTACTCTCGCATCTTAGGGTTTGGGGGTGTCCGGCTTATGTTAAATGTTTAATTACAGACAAGTTTGGACCTAGATCTGACAAATGTAATTTTATAGGATACCCAAAAGAGACCAAAGGGTATTATTTCTACCTTGCTGATGAGCAAAAGGTGTTTGTCAGCCTTAAGGCAATCTTTTTTAGAGAAGAAGTTCCTTAGTGAAGGAACTGTTGCCTCTAAGGTCGAACTTGACGAAGTTCGACAGGTGAAAAAACCGACACATATTACTGAACCTGAACCAGATTTGATTAGATCAGATCCGGAGCCCATTGATTATGCACCCTTTAGGTGGTCTGGTAGAGTACCACATCAATCGGACAGATACTATGATTTTTTGATCCGGGATGGCGATCCTGTCGAACTTGATGAAAATGATGAGGATCTGATCACCTACATGGATGCAATGCAGAGATCTGACTCTGAGAAATGGCTAGAGGCCATGAAATTTGAAATGGAGTCCATGAAGGTCAACGATGTGTGGACATTGGTTGACTCACCCGAAGGAGTGAAACTCATAGGGTGTAAGTGGGTCTTCAAGAAGAAGAGGGGCGCAGACGGAAAGGTGGAGACCTATAAAGCCCGTCTGGTTGCCAAGGGATATCGTCAACGTTATGGTATAGACTATGACGAGACGTTTTCTCCTGTGGCAATGCTCAAATCCATTCAGATTATGCTTGCGATAGCTGCCCATCTAGACTATGAAATCTGGCAGATGGATGTGAAGACAGCTTTCCTAAATGGAGAGCTGGATGAAGAGGTGTATATGATACAACCTGAAGGGTTTACATCCACAGATGAGTCTAAGGTATGCAAGCTACAAAGGTCCATTTATAGACTTAAGCAGGCATCTCGGAGTTGGAACATACGTTTTGATAAGATGATCAAAACGTATGGCTTCGTTAAGAACGGAGAAGAGCCCTGCATTTATAAGTGGGCTAATGGTCCAGTAGTAGTATTTTTTATATTGTATGTGGATGACATTCTCTTAATCGGAAATGATGTCCCTGCATTACAGGGAATAAAGATTTGGCTATCGTCACAGTTCTCCATGAAGGATCTGGGAGAAGCTTCCTACATCCTAGGGATGAGGATCTATAGGGATAGATCCAAAATGTTGTTTGGCTTATCGCAGTTCACGTACTTTTCTCTCTCGAAAAGGGATTATCCGACAACACCTCAAGAGAGAGAGCGTATGAGTATGATTCCATATGCTCCGACAGTGGGATCTATCATGTACACCATGACATGTACACGATCAGATGTGGCATACTCACTAGGGGTAGTGAGTAGATACTAATCTGATCTAGGAGAGAATCACTGAAAAGTTGTTAAAACCATCCTGAAGTATTTAAGAAATACTAAGAACCAGTGGCTTGTATATGGTGAATCGGACTTGAGACTTATAGGGTTTACAGACTCTAGTTTCCAATCTGATCGCGATGACAGCAAGAGTGTGTCAGGATTTATTTTTACCCTTAATGGTGGGGCTGTCTGCTAGAAGAGTTCCAAGTAGCACACTGTGGCTGATTCAGTATGCAAGGCGGAGTATATTGCTGCATCAGATGCTGTCAAAGAAGTGGTGTGGCTGAGGAAATTCATCACCGAGCTCAGAGTGGCACCCTCTCTTGTTGGTCCAGTTTTGTTCTATTGTGACAGCTCTGGAGCCATTGCTCAGGCGAAGGAACCGAAGGCACACCAGCGGACGAAGCATATTCTGCACCGCTACTATCTCATCCAGAAGATCGTGGATCGAGGTCACGTCGACCTTCAGAAAATCGACGGGAAGGAGAACCTGGCCGACCCATTCACTAGAGCCATTGCAGTGAAGGAGTTTAACGACTAGAAGTCGAAGATGGGTATTAGATACTGCATCGATTGGCTTTAAGCCAAGTGAGAGATTGTTGGGAATAGTATCCCAAAGCCAATCGTCAGCCTGTTGACGGTTGTGCTCCTTTTGTATTAGTACATAAATTATAAATAAATAAAAGTTATTTTGATATTTTTTTTCATCACAAATGTTTCATCTTCTAATGAACTCCTGTGTTGTGGTGAAGTCCTTAGGACTATTTAGACTCGACAAAGGAGGATTTGTCGCTTAATCTTTAAATCTGTTCGCGACCAAATGATACGTTGTTACCAAGGATGACAATGTTTATCGAGCATAGGTCGTTGTGTGCCATATGGGTTGGTTGTCCTCATAACCAAGGAGTGTGGAGACACTGGTATGGCATACAGGTGAGATGTAATGGTACATCTGCACTGAACGTGACCGACTCCGGAGCTATTTCTGCTGTCAAGATTTGCTCCGATGGGATATGGGTATAAATGTCCCTCTGACCTGAGACCGCCACGGTGACTTGCAAGCAACTCACTGCACTTAGGTACTGGACTACCTGAATTTCTAATTCAATGACGGAAGGCTGCTGGGTATAGTCAAGTACTTGACTTGTTGGTGCGTGTGTCAAGATGGGATTGACCACTCCAGTTTTGGAGCTATGTACAGTCGTGTTTCAATTTAGCAAAATCTTGGCCAGGGTAGTCCTAGTGAGGAGTCACAGGACTAATTGAGTTGAGCATGATTCGGATGATCTCATCAGGGTTGACAGTTTAACCCTGAGTCGTCCTAAACACAGGGGTCAAAAGGGATGAATTATATGATAACCATATTCGCGTAGGTTCTGAATGTTGCGATTGCGACTATTTGACCTATCCGATCGTCGGGTAACATTGCTAGATGGTCACTTCGATTAGTACAGGAATTGGTTCCTGTGCTACCGGCTTAGGTTCGAACCTGCGGGGTCACACACATTAGAGATTCCTTTCTGATCTGATGGCTGATTATGAGTCTTATATGTCTGGAACTCTATGATTGAGAATTAGGATTCTCTGATCATGAGTTCCACATATTTTGGGTATCGGGGTCAAAATTTTGAATTTCAAATTTTGAATTTGAAATTTGAACTCTTTGATCAGGGTTTCATATCGATGGTCTCTGATGTCTAATTGCCCATCGGATTTGGACTCAATATTTATGAGAGGTTTAATTAGTGATTTGATCGCTAATTAACTCAATTTGATTGAGTAATTATTTTTAGATCAAGTCCAATTGAATTGGATTCAGTTTGGATTGATCCGATTAGGTTAAGTGTTGATCTAATCGCTAAGGTGGCTTAGTCCCTGATTTGATCAGGGGTTAGGTTTAGTTAATTTTTGATTTGATTAGAATTTTATTGAGTCTAATTAAGTCTAATTGTGTTGGATTTAATTTGGTCTAATTGTGCTGAACCTATTTTAATTAAGTTGGCTCAATTTGAATCAAACCACCTTGTTTTAAATTTTCTGCGCCACCCAACTTCCTTACACCCATTTGAATTCACGAGAAGAAATTTTCTCATGAATTTTCTCTCACACAAAGCTCTCTCACGCCCATGTTTCTGTGTGCCAATTATTTGGATTAACTTGATTTGTTACCCATCCAAATTCAAAGGGGTTTTGAATTTGAATGGATAACCAAATAATCATGCACCAGCTTATCCTCTTTTGTGCGCCCCATATTCCACACGAGAAATGATTTCTCATGAAAGTCTCCACGCATAAAAAAAAAAATCCATGCCATCTCTTCTTTCTCGCACAAATGGATGAGGATAAGATTAGTTGACACTTGAATTCA
Source organism: Elaeis guineensis (assembly GCF_000442705.2). Taxonomy (NCBI): domain Eukaryota; kingdom Viridiplantae; phylum Streptophyta; class Magnoliopsida; order Arecales; family Arecaceae; genus Elaeis; species Elaeis guineensis. Next base: position 175,742,609 of record NC_025993.2, on the reverse strand, counting down.
AATTTGATTTGAATTTAAGTGAGCAACCACCTCTTCTTATCCACTCACACGCTTTCAACATCTCTTGCGATGTTTTATAAAATGAGAAAGGGAGGGGGCATGGGCAATAAAAAAAAAGAAGAGATAAGGGGCATGGGGAGGTTCTGAAAAATTTTGAAGTGTTCAAAATTTACCGAGAGGAGAGAAAAAGGAGAGAGAAGTGGGCGCAGGGTTTTTGGTGTGTACCCTAGGGTTTCTACCTAGGGTTCGGGAAGTGAGATTGATGTGCCACGAGTGTCGTGAGTCCACCAAATTTCAGGAAGAGATCCATCAGCCTCTCAACCAACCGTGCAGACAATCCAGAGCATCCAAGAAGTCGGCACACATCGATCGAAGGAGTTCGATCAACATCAGCCATCAAAAGGGTAAAATCATGAACTTGCATTCGTGTGGAGCCGATCAGATGGGAGCTTCGTGTGGACGATCCGCAGAGGTCAGACACTAGTGTGGCTGCGACGTGACGATCAGAGCTCCCCGATGGTGATCAGATTGCGGTGGTCGACTACCTGCAAAAGGTGATGTGTTCTGGACACAGTACAGTAAAAAGTTTACTGTTTCAAATTTGAATTTCAAATTTAAATGCATACTGTTGTATCATATTTATATCCTAATGTAGAGTTAATTAGTATTAATTAATGAGATTAATTAATAATTCTGCTGTAAAATAGTAATTTTGAAAAAATTTTAAAATTACCATTTTGCCCCTGTACTGAATTTTTGCTTCATGAAGCCACCATTGCTCGATGCTCCACCTAAAATTAAAATCCATCTGATGCTGTAGAAGATGACTCTGTAATCGAGTTACCTGAGGTCAACCATCCAATGCTACACTGCTGGGCCTACTATTGTACCTCAAATACTATCGTTGCCTCTTCGGACCCTTCGCACTCTGCCGACCCCTTCGAAGTTGTTTTAGATATACTGTATGTTGAAAATTTTATCCCAAAACCAATCATCAGTCTGTTGATAGTTGAACTTATTATTATAATTATATATGAATTATTAAATTAATAAATATTATTTAATTTTTTTCATCACTGTGTACATCTTATTTTGAACTCCTGTTATGAGATGAAGCTTTTAGGACTATTTGATTCGATATAGGAGGTATATCATTTAGTCTTTAAATCTTAAGTTCATAATCAAATGATATACTATTATTGGGACAATAGCTATATTAAGTATAGGTCATTGTGTGCCATGTACGTTGGTTGTCCTCTTAATCAAGAAGTGCGAAGGCACTAGCATGGCATGTAAGTGAGATGTAGGAGTACATCTCACTGAATGTGACCAACTGCTGAGCACTCTGCTGTTAAGAGTAGCTCACGAAGGATATAGATATAAGTGTCCCTCTGACTTGAGATCACCACGATGACTTACAAGCAACCTACTGTATTTTGGAATCAAACTATCTGAATTTTTAATTCAGTGATGAAAGGTTTCTAGGCATAGTCAAGTACTTGAGAAGTTAGTGTGTGAGTCAAGATAGAATTGATCCCTCCAAATAAGTAAAAGTTAATGTATCAGTGTATTTCAATTCAGTAAAACTTCGATCGAAATAATCCATGTGATAAATTTTAAAAATTAAAATATAATATGGATGACCATATCAGGGTTGACAGTTAAACCCTAGGTCACCTTGAGCATTTGGATCGAAGGGATGAATTATACGGTAACCATATATCAATAGATTCTTGAATGATGCTTCACAATCTTTCGACTTATCCGGACATCGGGTATCATTGCTAGATGATCACTTTGATTGGTATAGAAAGATTATTTCTATACTACCGACTTAGGTTTGAACCTATAGGATCACACTCAAAAAAAGTTTCTGATTGATCATATGGCTGATCGATGATTAAGAATCATTCTAAGATAAAACAGTCAATTCGATTGATGATTAACCCTGTGTAAAAGTTATAATAAATCAATTTGCTAATTGTTAATGAATTATAGGAGGATTGATTAATAATTAAATTATTAATTAGTTTAATTTGATTGAGCATTTAGGTTTGGATCAAATCTAATTGAATTAGATTCAATTTGATTTGATCCGATTAGGTTATGAGATGACCTAATCACTAAGGATGTTCGATTCTTGATTGGATTAAAACTTAAGCTCGATTAATTTTTGATTTGATTAAAATTTAATCGAGACTATTTACTATCTAATTAGATTAGTTTTAGTGATCTAATTGGGTTTAACCTATTTGGTTGGGTTAAGAATCTAATTGGATGAGAAAACAATTCGAATTCAAATATTTTGCGCCTCCTTTCTTTACCCCCTCTTATTCTTCACACTAGAAAAAATTTTTATATAAATTTTTCTCATGTTCAGAAGCTCTTCCACATTCACATCTGATTTTTTTTAAATTAGAAATTGATTGCTTTAAATATGAGTTCAAATGGGTTTGAATTTGAATGAAAATCTAGAGTCTAAATTGAGTTGGATTCTTCTCTTCATGCCATCACCATTCTCCATGCATAAAGTATTTTTGCATGAGATTTTTTGCACAAATCTAATATTGGTCGATCCCTCTCTGAGTTCATAAAATGAAGATAAAGTTTAGTTCAAAATTTAATTCAAATTTGATTTGAATTAGTGATAAGGATCAACTAACATTTGAAATTGAATCGAAACTACCTTTTCCTTATCCTTATCTTCCATGAGATGCCACCATTAAGAAGAGATCAGTTTTGTGTGAGATTAGAAGTGATTTTTGATGTGAAAAACCTAAGAGTTTAGGTGTAAAAAGTTGAGAGTGGGTTGGGCTTCAATGCGTGAGAAACAGAGGAAGTATTCTTCTTCTCGAGCGTGAGGTGTAGGGTCTAGGGTTTCAACTCTAGATTTTGTGAGAAGAAAAATATACGAGTGAGCTTGTTCAATCTCCCACATGACCACCTCTTTGTAAAGCTTCATCTTCTGATCCAGAGAAGTTCAAAAGATTCGAAGAAAGGAGATTGGATCAGCCATCTAGAGCCTTCGACGTGAGCTAGCACTCCCGCGAAGGAAGATCCAATCAGGGCTTCGAGTGGACGATCTGTAGATGTCGGATGACCTGTACGGCTGCTTAGCATCAGCGAGAGCTTCATACCATACCTACCAGTAGTGGAGATCATCGACCTATGAAAAGATGATGAGTTCTGAACTCAATCGATATGATCTAAAGATTAGATCAGATTTAGGATATTGATGTGATCGATGCAGTTTTCTATTTTATATTAGATTTTATATGTAAATTTTTTATGTTATAGATCCTTAATTGATAGTTTAAATCTGATCCAAAGTATGTTTAGAAGATTAAAGTGTTTAATCTTTTATTTTTTGCGATAAAATTTTAAAAATACACACTTTGAACTATCTATTTTTCTTCACTGTACTCCACGGGCTCCTCCGAAATTCAAGAGCTCATTCAACTCTTTACCTTCAGGACTAAACCCTAGGGAATTCCACCTCTTTATTCTTTTCTGCCCTTGCACAACTATTGTTTCAACTTCACTTAGAGGAGTTGCAGCTCAAATCCTATCTTGGGCTCAGACCCATCTATCTCATCCTGAGGCTCGCCACTGCCTCTCATAGGTATCCGGATCCTATTTTACTACAAACAGTCCTTCTGACATGGTCTCCCCTAGAACCTCGATCCATTGTGCCCATAATCCCGTATAGATTCATGCAATGCATTATCACCGCTGGTGCTGGAATCTGACACCTATTCCTGCATCCCTTAGCTCTGAACCTGTGTCAAAATATCCTCCATCCGTGGAGGCACCTCTGATCAGTGTTCTACCTGAATCGCGACTTCTCTTGGTGCCCCTGCAAAAAATATAATCTGATCCAAAATCAGCTGTCCAGCTTTATCCTGTTGGACCTCTGCCATCATTGCTTCAATTTCAGATACCTCCATACCCCACAGGAACCTCTGAAACCACCAGAGGACCTCCTCCTCTTGAACCCCTGTGATGCTCCATGGATCAACCATCTCCATCCTCCTAAAGGCTTCACAAAATCCTTGCTCTAGTCGAACCAACGAATGCATCCCCGACACTTCCCTGCCTTCCTACATTCGAAGGCTACCGTCACTTCTTCAGCTTCCCCTCGATCATTATCCCTTGGGTGAACTCTCTTCATCTATCAAACTGTCCCCATACTATCCTTCTCCTCAGAGATCCCTATTGTCTAATTGCCATACACCCCACTCTTTCTATTAAGACCATCTCCAACCAAAGTTGGATCAGCAAATCATGCACCCAAACCTTCCACCCTGATAAATATCCCTTTCTGTCAATCCTCTTAGCCTCCACCTTCAACTTGCTGCTCCCAGTTAGTCACCACAGTAAAAACAAAAGTAGATCTAAGACATAACATGGAATAGGTGTGCAAATTTTTGATTTCACCTTATATGACTTTTCCTTCACTTCCACGCTCCATCAGGCTCTGATACTATTTATTAGGATACCTAACTGCACCTGTCAGGAACCCTTAGATCTTCTACATGTACCTAAAAGGAGAAACTGAAGGGAATCGGTCGTTGGTCCACGCCTCGCTCCATGGACCGCACCAACTAAATTTTATTTTAAATAATAATATAAAAATAAAATATATAAAAAATAAAAATAATATAATAAAAAATAATATAAAATTAAAAATTATAAAATTAAAAATTTACAATCAATTTTGAAAATTAAAATATTATAAAAAATAAATTATGATTGATTTACGATCGATTTTTTAATTAAAAAAATTCAAAAATAATTAGCGACCAATTTTGCACATAATTTTATAAATAAAAAAATTATTTTAACAAAATTAGTGATGAATTTTGCAATCGATAAATTAATTTAAAAAATAAAAATAATTAGCGATCAATTTTATAAATAATTTTATTAATAAAAAAATTAAAAATAATTAGCGATTGATTTTATGATCGATTTATTAATAAAAATATTTTAATAAATTTAGTAATCAATTTTATGATCAATTTTATTAATAAAAAATTTAAAAATAATTAATGATTAATTTTATTAATAAAAAATATTTTTACAAAATTAATGATCAATTTTATGATTGATTTATTGATTAAAAAAATTAAAAATAATTAGTGATTGATTTTATGATTATTTTTATTAATAAAAAAATTTAAAAAGAATTAACGATTGATTTTATAATCAATTTATTAATAAAAAAATATTTTAATAAGTTTTGCAATCAATTTTATGATCAATTTTAGCGACTGATTTTATGATCTATTTTACAACTAATTTTAAAAAATAAAATATTATAAAATTTAAATTATTTTTTTATTTTTTGATCACTAAATTGTTTGTAAAATTTTGTGATCGATTTAAATCGATCACAATATTTTGCAATCAGAGTTTTTATTTTACGATCGATTTTTCGGCCACTAAATCTCTATTTTTTTATAGTGATGCAGCGACATCGATATATTTGTTAGTTAAGTCAGACCATTGTTCACCAGTAGGCATAAAGCCATCATTGAATTTCTTAACTAACAGTTTTTGGGTCCAACCCCATCTTTATCTCAGAGCATCTAATGCTAATAGAGTGATTGCACATTTTTGATGTAACCAAACCACTGTGATCGATCGAGAACGATCAACGTCAAGAAGACATCCGCATCTCTATAACAGTAGAAGACTACTGGACTTAATATATGCAAGGAGATTTATTTAGGTCTTTTTAAACTATTTACATCTCATGCAAATCTTTAATTGATTAGGATATGGGTTCAGCTCAAATCACTAGGCACCCAAATATAAAATCGATCACATTTGGTCAGGTAAGCAAGAAATTGATGGGAGGCTCCTCACTGCTAGTGGCAACGGTCCTAATTAAATAACCATCGCTTAATGTACTTGCTTTAGATATCAACAGGTCCTGACCAATTTCAATTGGATTAACCTAAGTGATCGAAGCTCGAGCCACTGAGCCCAGACTAAATTATGGATCAAGATTTTTAACACATGCAAGTTTAATTGATTTGATCCTACAACTATTGATTCGATCATGAGCTAACCCGATCTAATCGCAATCAACTTCTTGATTCGATTAGATCAATTGCTCATCTCAATTGAGCTCAACATGTGCCAGTCAAAAACCCTAAGACTCTAATCAAATTAGAGATCCAATTTGATCTATCGATGAACCTAATACATAAAAATTTTAGATCTTGACATAAAATTCAGATCTAAAACAGATTTCAGATCCAAACAAAATGACTCAAAACATCTTCAGATCTGAATCTAATTTCAGATATGAAAGAAAACAAATTTATTTTGGATCTGAAATAAATTTCAGATCTGAAACAAATATATAATCATATCATGTATTATACAAAAATTTAAGATCTAACAATTTATGATGTTCAATATCATTCTAGAATGATCATTTAGCATAACCGAGTTTGCCAAGGCAATCTTATTTTAGAATGATGTTGAAATATTTAATTAATTTCAAATCTGATTTTTGCAAATGAAATTTCATATAGCATGCATTCATGTTCATATCAGAACTTGGCTCTGAAATCATTACTGGATTAGATGGTTTCATGCATGTAATTTCAAAATATTTTTAAATTAAAAAGCAGAAGTAAATCTATATTAAATATTTTTATCTAAACATGCATTAGATCTGATCAACAAATCATCAAATAACGAATCTATGATAAAAACATAACTATGCATATGAAATCTAATCTAATATTTAATCTATCAAGAAGAGATCCAATCTTTATATATTTGCGTGGGTTGATCTACACTGTAGTCGATGATCGTGGATTTTAGGTTTCTTAAGCTGCACAAGTATTCGACCTCTAAAAGTATCCACACGAGGTCTTGATCTGATCTGAGGCTCCTTGATCTCTTCGGAGTGCAGCTCCCTTGTGAAGATCACTTCCTGATGGTTGATTGAAGACCTTCTTCAAATCTCTCAAACCCTCTCAGAGAAGAAAAAGTATTGGAGGAGGAAGAGAAGGAAAAGAAGATGGGAGAAATCCTTCCTCTCCTTTCTTTTTCTCTCTTCCCAAAATCCAATGCCAAAAGAGGAACGCCCCAAGAGAAAACTCACATCTCTAAGGAAATCTTACACCCACTTCTCTCTTGTTTTATGGTGAAATCTGATTTCTTAACCCTCACATGCATCCCCTTAGTTTTTTCCTTTTATTAAGCATCCAATAAGGAAAGATAGGATCAACTCTTATCAAATAAGAGTTTGAATTCGAATGGAATTGATCTATATCCAAAAGGAGAGAAGGGATGACGTGGAGAAGGCCTTGGGCGTAGACATTTCTCATGCTAAAACAAAAGGGGGTGCAAATATGAAATGGCGTGGATATATGGGATGCGATAATATGGGGGGCATTAGGGAGAAAAAATCCAAGTGCATTGGGACTCTCATTTTAGGTGGCTAATTAATTTTTAATTAATTAAAAATTTATACTACTACAATAAGGATCTATGACAGCGGTTACTATGGCAACGATTTTGAAAACCACTGCTATAGAGCCAATGGTAGCGATTATTGTAAACTGCTGTCATAGGTTGGACCTATGGCAGTGGTTGGTGTAACTGCTACAGTAGATCAAACCATGATAGTGGTTATCATCAATTGCTGTCTTAGATTGGACCTACGATAGTGGTTATCCTTAACCACTACCATAGATCCATCCTACGGTAGCAGTTCGCAATAACCTCTACTGTTGGTAGAATATAATTTTTTTTAAATATGATATAATTTTATAATTTAAAATCTATCTTTATCATTCATTATCTAAATAATTATCATTAGAGTATCATCACAAAAGGCTACCTCGATCTAGTTGCCCTAGCTATGTCGATCATTAAAATTTAATTTCAACGACTACGAACGATCTATGATGATCTGATAGATAGAGACCACTGATGGATGTAAAAACTTTCAATGATGATCTCGATAATATTTTTAATATATTATCTAAATTTTATTTCAATCAGACCATTAGCATGATCAATTTAGCACGGGATGATTTCGATCGTTAATTGAAAAATAAGTGATCAGAAGGTCAAATAACGTTCGATTAAGATGATTTTTTAAATAAATAATCTTAATCACTATTTTAAATATTTATATAGTAATTATCGTTAAATCCAAACTGTACATATATGAATCATCAACGTTAAGCAGATCTTACAAAAGCACAAGTATATTTATTTAAGAACTTTAAGAATGAGAATTAAGAGACATAGTTTTGGATCGTTAATATACACACGTTAATCATTTTTACGATCATCACTGTACAAATGATCTAAGTAATAGCAAAGATCATTTATCTAATCGGATACCTTATAATCGAACGTTGTTTGGCCTTTTGATCATTCATTTTTTATTTAATGATCCAAATCATCCCGTGCTAAATTGATCATGATAATGATGTCCGATTGAAATAAAATTTGGATAGTGTACTATAAATATCATCAAGATCATCGTTGTAAATTTTTAGATTCATCAGTGGTCTCTATTTATAAGATCATCATACGATCGTTCGTGACCATCGATCCAACCTACAGCAGTGGTCAATGGCAATCACTACCGTAGGTCCAACAATGGTTGATTTTGATAGCTCTACATCGATTGTGGAAATAATGAATGAACGGTATATAAAGGCTTTAGTTGTCAACCACCAATAACATGGGGCTGAGTATTTCGCCGCAGGCTCCATCGCCGCGGGTCATGCCCGTCGCTACCGCCGCCATTGCCACCGGCCACCGTCATGCCCCCTCGACGGCCTCTGTCACCCGACCAATTGCTGCCACGGGCCCCACCTGCCACTGCTGCCTACCGTTGCCGCCCCCTCTCATCGATCATCGATTGTCGGCAGGCAGCCGGTCGGCAACTGTCGACAATCGTCCAACCCCCGACTGACCATTTTGATCGATCAAAGGCTACGACAACGGTTTGCCAACTATTGCCATAGATCCCTATGGTAGTGGTTTATATAATTGCTATCTTAGATAAGGCTACGGCAGTGGTTTGGCAACCGCTGCTGTAGCTTAAAAAAATCGCTACCGTAGGTTATTTATGGTAGCGATTGACATAACTGCTGCAGTAGCTACAGACCAAAGGCTACGAAAGCGATTTGTAAATCGCTGTCATAGCTTAAAGAACCGCTGCTATAGGTTATCTATGATAGCAATTGGCATAACCGCTGCCATAGGCAAAAAAACCACTATCGTTGGCTACGACGACGGCCACAAAGGCAGTGATTAGACAATCACTGCCGTAAGCTAAGGTAGTGATTTTTTGAGCTATGATAATGGTTTTAAATCACTGCTATAGGCCTTTTTGTAGTAGTATTAGTTGCACCTAAGAAAGAAAAAATCCTAGTCTAATTAGGAATCCAATTAGATCCTAATCCAATTAGAAAATTAGTTGAACCAAGTCCAAATCAAAGAAGGAATTGGTCTTCCTTGCAATTGAGTTATCTCATAACTCAATTAGACTTGATCTAATTAAATTCAAAATAAGTTAAATTGAATTTAATTCAATTAGACTTGATCTTAACCTCATTACTCAATTAGATTGAGCCAATTAACAGTCCAATTGCTAATTAATTTTCCTACATCTCACTAATTTTTAGTGAATTACTTTATTTATAATTTTTGTATTAGATTAATCATCCATCATATTGACGATTAGATCCAATTGCGATTCATAATCGCTAATCAATCATCTGATCAATCAAGTATCTCTTTTGTGTGTGACCCCATAGGTTCTATTCTGTCTGATAGAGAGATATACCGTGATCTCTATCATAGTATCATCGAAACTCCTTTTAATAGATTAGAATGATTCCAACTCTACTCATCAAGAGTCATCAATCATCAAGATGACGCTTGACGAGTCTCATAATCCACCAATGACACCTATCAATATATAGTGGCAATCTAGTAAAATAAAAATATTAAACTTCTAGATGTAGTTATCATGTGATTCAGTCTTTCTATTGTGAGTCCCGACTTGATGGAGGTCATGAAAAACTCATCAAATCTCAATGTCAGTCATATGTAGATTGACTCGACTTGAGTTAATTTGTAAATTTCTGTAGAAACTCCTTTCTAGTATTCATACTTATTTTGACTGAAGATTTTCTGAACTCAGTCTTGTGAATCGCATAGGACTACTCTTTTTCTACTTATATCGATATATTCTATTTAGGTGTATCCTACTCCAAACAGTGAATCTAAACCTAGCATAGCTAACATATACCGCAAGAATCCAAATGGCTAAGAGTCCAAATTTATTTATAGTCAAACTACAGTAGTCTCACTGCGAATAGCTAAGGTACTATAGGTCAAAGGACCATTCACACCACTGCAGCATCAAAAAAATCACTAACGAATGAGTAGACATCTAAGTGATTTTTCGTGTTGGTCACGCTCAGTGCAAGTTGTTCTCTAACAACTACCTACACTTTCGCTTCAGTGTCTTCACACTGCAGATTTAAGACTCTTTTGTCCGAAATGAAAGCGATCCGTGCATCGATCTAATTGAATCGATCACTGTCCTTTGTGATAATCTCTTGATCGAGAGATTTTAAAAATTAACTATCAATAATATATGTCTCAAATTCTTAATACCTTAAAAATATCTATTATCATCTGTCAATCCCTTGGACAAATTATGGACACATAAAACATGATTGGAATCAAAATTATTTTTTTATTAATAAATAAAATTTACAAGTATAAATTTTGTACTCTAAAAATTACACTATATGTCAGCCAACAATTAGTTTCTTGGGCACACATCTAATACAAGAGGAGAGGAAACTAAGGAATAGATAAAGATAAAATTTTAAGAGGGACAATTTGTCAGAAAAGTGACAAGTGAGATTCACAAAAAGAATATGTTGCACTTGCACCTTTGAAGAAGGATATGTGTAATTCATCTTATATTTGATTTATGTGTAAGTGATATGTTGATGATTAATCTTATGAAGTTAACTAACTTGCTAGGTTCAATTGTTTTAGACAAACTTGCTTAATATGGTTGAAGCTATATGATTTGATGCAAAACTATGAACGTATGACATGTCGATGCTATCTGTAATTTTGATCAAATAATAGATTGGTATGGCTAGTTTACCTATATAGCTTCTCATTTGTTTCTTTGTGTCAAAAATTCTTCAAATTTTTTGTCTAACAAATATCAAAACTCAACCCACTATCAAGAGGCATTAATTTTATGATAACTTTTCAAGACATGCATACGATAGGATTAGGGGGCTAGCTCCTGGATTGCTAGTCTTTCTTGGCATTTGAAAACTATAAGTAGCCTTATCATGGTACCACTATCATGTATACTCTCATTTCAAAATAAGACACCCCCAAATGAGCACTATGTATTCCCTAATTTATAAGCTACTAACTATAAATTAGTTTCCCAAAAATTTAGCAGATATGCGACTGTAATGGGAGCCAACGCAAGCCTAGTTGGTAGTATTTTCAATGATAGAGTAACATCTTATTGTGCTACTTACGCGGCATGTGAATCTACCCCTTCATTTAATTATACCCACCGGTCAATCATGAATCTGAACATATAACGGGATCTACAATGGTAATGTTTTTTCTTTTCAATCATCTACTACTAATTAGTGGGACATACCCAAGTTCGGTAAAAAAATTGGATAGAACACAAATTGGTTCTTTAAACTCTATTTCTTGTGGGTAAAGTGAGAAGGGAGCAATAATAACTTGAGCAATATTATGCAAGAAAGTTTAATTAAAATTCTATCAATGTAAAGCAAAAATATATAAGTATAACTAATATCAAGACTACAGAATATAACCGACAACATATAGAATTCCAATGTAGCAAAACAATATATTTTGTGTCTTTTTTATATGCATCAATTGATTCATAAAATGGTAATCATTCTTCTTTTTTTTATTTAGAAGAAATTAATCAAACCTATTCATTTTTATTAATGGAATGCAAGAGAATACAAAAAGAAAAATCAATTGGATAAAGAGTTTAGAAGGAAATGGATAAAGACTGGCAAAAAATAAGCAAAGAATTACACAACCAAATCTAGGAACAAAGATAGCTTCTCAAGCTTTCCAAGATACTCCACATTGTATAATACATTTATCTATTTTATGTTCAAGAAGTATAATATATTTTTTTTCCAAAAAAATAATTTAGATTTATATATGTTTTAATGAGTGAAGATTATGACTACTTGAATAAATTCTCAACTTATAGGCTTTATTATATAGTATGCAATTATCATTATTTTAATTTTTAAATTTTTTACACTATGGTCTATGAATATATATTCATAGTATTGAATCTCAATTTTCTTGACAAGGTTCAAACTCGCTTTGCTCCCTCCTTGTCAATCCCTGAACCCAACCCCAACATCTAAACCTCTCATCCATCTATGCATGTATGTGTGTAAAAGAATTGAACCCTACAAATTCCTTTAATGTGTAAGGAATTATGTTATAAACTATTCTCCTTTCTTTTTTTCAATACTATTTGATTCCAACTTATAGCTTTGCGATCTCTTTTGAAAATTTCATAATTTCAATTAATTTGTAACCATAAGTTGATTATATCATCAAAAAAGAGAGCTAAATAGTATATCTGTTTATAAAACAAAGATTCCCACAAAAAAAATGGATATATAACAAAAAAGCCATCTAAAATTGGACCTTATCAAGAAAAAGGCTAAAAATTTGCAAACTTTGCAAAATTTGGTGGTAGCCTCCTTGCAAAGGTAATATAGTGCATTATTACTTCATAATAACGTTTTCAAACATTCTTCTACTGTGTAACAACTCGAGGACATTTCCAATTTGCTTTGAATTTGCGGTAGATGGCTCAACAATTTTCCTGTAAATTGTCCATCATAGTTGTTCATCATCTACAGGAATTGGTTTGTCCGCTGCCAATTGTAAATAAGAGAACGAAGGGTATGATTTGACATCAAATGCTTATGATTTAACTTTAAGTTGGTCATTGGAGAAGTCTCGTGGCCACCATCCAACCATTCTTTTATGGCTTCCAACTCATAAGAGAATCCATCTGCTGCCACATGTGGTTGTTTCATCACCTCCTAGGAAAAGAAGTAGGAAGCAAATTTCATTAGTTCATCGATATAAGAATTTTTTAAATAGCTTTCTCCATAGTCATACGTCAAAGAAGTGTATCACACAAATGATGACTTCATATACAGAGCAAAAGTACATATTACTCCACTAAGATGCAAAAGATAAAATAATTTCCATTTGTCAAGGTATATTCTTAACATATCATGACAATCGATTTATTGCTTGATTCATGAGAATACCCATCATGCTCGTAAAATTTACATTCTTCGTATTTATTATAACGAATATGAATTATACACTCTTCAAAATAATGCTAGAACAATCATTTTGGTGATAACAATAATAAACCAATGTACCACTCAACTATTCCCATCAAAGTAGATTGTATCAGCTAGTTAGGCCTAAATAACGAGGTGCACATTATCTTGTGCATGAGCAGTGGAAAAAGAAAAATTTCATTATTCTTTCTTTATCATCGCAAATATGAATTATACACTCTTCCAAATAATGCCAGAACAATCATCTTTGGTTATAACAATAATAAATTTGTGTACCACTCAACTATTCCCATCAAAGTAGATGGCATCGGTTAGTTATGCCTAAATAACGGGTGCGCGTTATCTTGTGCAGAGTAGTGGAAGAAGAAGAAACAATGACTTATAAGAGCACAAGTACAAATTTCTCTACTAAGATACAAAAGATAGAATACTATCTATTTGGGAAGGTATATTCTAAAACTATCACAACAATTGATTTGTTGCTTAACTCATGAGAACGACTATAATGCTCACAAGACTTATGCTCTTTTTTTATTTGTTATAGCAAGAGGGTGAGCCTTATTTGTTATAGCAAGAGGGTGAGCCTTGGCGTAATGCTAAGGTTGCTTCATTGTGACTTAAAGGGCATGGGCTCAAAATATGAGAACAATCTCTTGACACATAAAGATAATATTGTTATCTCTAGAATGGTGAGAGCCTTGCGTACTAGATTATTTTTTTTTTCTTTATCATAACAAATATGAATTATACACTTTTCAAAATAATACCAGAAGAATCATCTTTGGCCATCAGGCTAGATGGTTGTGTCGGTTATCCACAAATATCATAAATAAAATTGATGTATTTGCATAAGGGATAAAATAAAAATATTCATACATACAAGTTTCATAGAGGGAACTTAGTTTATTCATATATAATTAATTAGTTATATAGAAATAATTATTAATATAGAAATCTAGAGATTACAAATCAAGGACTTTAAAAAAAAAAATTACATGCTAATATATAATCGAGTCCTTGCTCCCATCCTCTCGGGGGCATGTCAGGTAATCTGGATTTTCTGCTGGATTCTGGATTGAGTAGCCATTTAGACATGGACATATCAATCCATCACCTTCCAATCGCATGCTGTAGGGGAAAAAAAAAGATATCTATGGATTTTTTTTTGATTTTTTTTGTTTGCACAGACCAATCGGGCCAACAAGCTGCTACTTAGGTTAGGACTTAAGCGGGCTCGCTAGTCAACAAGTCTAATTGCTCCAAGAATACCAAACAGGCCTCGAGTCTTCTTTGGATCCCATGGGATGTTTTGGGGTAGATCTCCGTCACTTAGCTGACTATCAAGTCTTCTTGTCTCTAAACCGACTAAAAAAGCTACACCGACTAAGCCACCACCGTTCAACCTAGCTCGGATTCACGAGTCTCACCCAGCACGGGCGACGTCGGGCACCGACGTGGATACTCAGCCTACTAAAGGCTGCTCACCCCTGGTCGGCACTAGTCCGACTAGGATTTACATGCCACTTACGACCCACTATGTTGAGCAATATGCGACATACAACCGACTTCGTATTTGGCTTACAGCCGACTACGTCAGTCGCTGATGGGGTGTCACCCCTCAGTGGCCTCATCTTATTGACTTCGACTACAAGGACCTCCGCCGACTAGCTGAACGCCGAATATGGCTATTATACAATTCTGACAGACCACATCAAGGTCATATCACTCAGACATCATACTCTGATCGGATAGCTGCACGTCGTGATGGGATACTATGATTTTATTAAATGCGCCCATAGAATCATTTATTATACCCCACACTCTATAGCATCCGCCGTCATGAGCACGCCGAATAGAAGGCATACTCACCATCAGCATTTAAAGATGCCCACACGGCATCATGCGACACTGTACGATTGGACATGATGGACATGATCACTGGTTCTCTCACCATTTATTTTGCTCCCTCTATAAATAGAGGTAAGTAGGGATCCCTCCAGGTATGCATTCACGCACTATTTTACGATCCAGAGACTCTGTCACTCTTCCCTCTCGAGCTACCTCATTGACTTGAGCGTCAGAGGGTCCCCGTCGGAGCCACCTCTGATGGGACTTGTGTTGCAAGTTCTTCTCCAACATCGAGCGGGGCTCAGTACCATCTCTCTCTCATCAACCTTATCGTCCTTGGTCTCGATCTTGACCGTGTGCATTTCTCCAATGACGGCACATCATCTTCCGGCGTTCCCACCATCGAATAACAGGCGCGGCTCCTAGTCAGCTCCAGACCGACTACCGACTATCCATTGGAGAAAGGCCGTGACAGTTTGGCGCACAAGGTAGGGGGTGCATTGAGCAGAAAAAAATCTTCTCTCTCAAGGACCTCCATGGCCAAGACAAGGGCACAGAATATTTCTGCTGGTTTTGTTCGACGTTTATCACGGTGTGATGCACCTTCGACGATCTGTGGAGAGCTGAGCACTTTACGACTGCTGGTGACGACGGATCCTGGATTTGCTGTCCTCGTGCAGCAGATGAAAAACATGACGGAGGCTATTCAAGGTCTCCAACAACAACAACAGCGGCTGGAAGAGGTCGCACCGTGTGATAAGCCTTCCAAGCACAGTCATCGACTGTGATCACTAACTTGCCACTCAACGTAGCACTCCCACCGAGTGAGTTCTCCATCTGCCCGACGGCCAGTGCGTTCGGAGTCGCGGCATGCTTCGCATGCCGATTTCGACAACCACCGGCCTCCACGTTCCCCTCGATGAACTCATCACAAGGGGAAGAGGCTGCAGTTTCTGTCGAGATCTTTTTCTGAGGAAGGTTCTACTCCAAGCTAGTCGCGGCATCCTGATGTGTCGCAACAACGGCTGGATGAGTACGATTGAAAACTGAAGGAGATAGATCGCTACCTAGAATGGCTCTAGACCAACCATCGAGACCCAACCAATGAATTCGACATCAGTACGAGTCTGCCTTTCTCAAGATGGATCCTTGATGGGCCAATTCTTAGTCGGTTCAAAATATCGCAAATTGAGCCGTAAGACGGCTCCACCGACCCACTTGATCATCTTGAGAGTTACAAAGTCTTCATACTTTTGCAAGGGGCATTTGATACCCTTCTCTGCATTCCTTTCTCGATTACACCCCGAAAAATCATGCGAGCATGGTACTCGGGGCTGCAGTCGGGAAGCATCAACCCTTTTGAATAGTTTGAACAACTGTTCGTGACACACTTCGGCACAAACTGGAGAGTGTCCAAAACTACTAACAGCCTCTTCTTTGTTCGGCAGCAGGACGAGGAGTCTTTACGGATGTTTGTGGCACGTTTCAACATTGCCATCCTGGAGGTCAAGGACCTCGATGAGGTGACGGCCATCGTAGTGATGAAGTGGGGACTCCGGAACTCTAAGTTCACTTACTCTCTGAACGATATTTTCTTGGTCCAATGCCGAACTCCTCGTGCATGCGTAGAAGTACATCCGCATCGAGGAAGCCATGACTGACCAACACCAATTTAAGGAAAAGGGTCAGAAGAAGAAGGCAAAAAAAGGAGGCAGCTTCGGAGAGCCTAGTCGGATCCGTACCGAGAAGGAGGCTCCATCTTCCCGATTAAGCCAGAAGCCCAAAAATTTTGTGGGTAGGTATAACTCCTACACTCTTCTGACTACTTCTCAATCATAGATTCTGATGGAGATAGAAAGAGAAAGCTTCCTTCGTCGACCCCCGCCAATGAAGATGAATTCTCATGATTGGAAGCGCTACTACCGCTTCCCTCGCGACCATGGATACGACACAAAGGAGTGCCACCAGTTGAAGAATGAGATCGAGAACCTGATAAGATGGGGGTATCTAGGAAAGTATGTGTGGGAGCAACCTATGCAGCTATCATCCGATCTGTCTCATCTAGAACCCAAGGAGGAGACTCACGTCCAACCGATGGCGGACGTGATCAACATGATCTCGATGGGACAGCAACTTTGGGGGGCAGATGATTGCGGAAGCATTTTCAAGCGCCAGCATGCCGACAATGACATCATCTTTATCGAAGCGGATTTGTGAGGAGTCCAGACTCCCCACAATGATGCTGCAGTTGTATCAATGACAATTGTCAATTATAATGTAGAAAGATATCTTGTCGATAATGAAAGTTCTGCTGATATGATTTTCTATGATTGTTTCTTCTGAATGTGATGACTTTCTACTAAACTTCTCAAACCTGTTAATGTTCCTCTAGTCAGATTTATATGTGACTCGATCAAAATGGAGGATGAGATTGAACTCTCTGTCACGGTCGGGCAACCATCTTGACAATAGATCGTTCACCTCAACTTTCTCGTAGCTCGGGTCCCATCCGCCTATAACATCATCTTGGAATGGTCCGGATTAAATATACTTTGAGCAGTCGTCTC
Organism: Elaeis guineensis; assembly: GCF_000442705.2. NCBI lineage: Eukaryota > Viridiplantae > Streptophyta > Magnoliopsida > Arecales > Arecaceae > Elaeis > Elaeis guineensis. Next base: position 175,724,761 of record NC_025993.2, on the reverse strand, counting down.
AACTTACCATCTGCCCGTGCACTTTCCGACAAAGAATGGACTCGATGAGATGTGAGGAGACCAATAGTTGGTCTGATAATGTTACTTAACTATTCTCAATGGAAAAAGACCAGCTGAAGCTCTCTTCATCGATGTGGGCTTTATCAGAGAGAAATCGAAAGCTAGGGAGAACCTGCGGAGTAGCTTATCTCAGTTTCTCTATACGGTGTAGACTCGACTAGAACCATTCAAGTTGGATCTTCACTAAGTAAGAAACTATGAGAGGAGCTGATCAATTTTTTGAAAAGAAATACCGACATCTTCGTCTGGTCTGCCTCAGACATGCCAGACATCCCTCCAAAAGTTATTGTCCATCGACTAAATGTCGACTTTGACCACAAGTCAATGAGGCAAAAGAAGAGGAGCTTCACTCCAGAGTTACAGAAGGCCATTGATGAAGAGGTTGATAAGTTATTGACGGCCGACTTCATCCGTGAGGCAATCTATCCAGATTGGCTCGCGAGTGTAGTTATGGTCAAGAAAGCAAACAGTAAATGACGGATCTGCATTGACTCCATCGATTTGAACAAAATATGTCCCAAAGATAGTTTTTCGCTCCCCCAAATAGATCAGCTAGCTAATGTGACGTCGGGACATCAGCTGCTCAACTTCATGGATACCTTCTCCAGATTCAATCAGATTCGAATGGCATTCGAGGATGAGAAGAAGACGACGTTTATCACCGACAGAGGTCTGTACTATTATAAAGTCATGTCCTTTGGCCTAAAAAATATCAGAGCAATATATCAGAGGCTGGTCAGTAAAGTCTTCAAAGATCAGATTGGAAACAATATAGAGGTTTATATCAACAACATGCTCGTGAAAAGTACTGAAGCTACTCTCCATATCAGTGATTTGGCTAAAGCTTTCGATGTCTTAAGGAAGCATCAGATGAAACTAAATCCTACTAAGTGCGCCTTCGGCATCACGTCGAAAAAATTTTTCAACTTTATAGTGACAAAGAGAGGCATCAAGGCCAACTTCGAGAAGATCAAGACGGTTCTCGATATGAAGCCTTCTAATTTCTGGAAGGACATTCGAAGATTGGCAGGGCATATCGCATCTTTAAGCCGATTCGTCTCCAAGTCTGTGGAACGGTGCATCCCTTTCTTCAAGATCCCCAAGCAAATGAAAGACTTCACCTGAACGGAAGAGTACCAAAAATCCTTCGATGAGTTAAAGCAATACCTTAACTCTCCTCCACTTCTGATGAAACCCAGCACTCGCGATGAATTACTCATGTATGTGGCAACCACTTCAGAAGCCGTCAGCTCGATGCTAGTCCGAGAAGAAGAAAAAGTACAAAGACCCATCTACTACATAAGTCGGGTGCTGCACGATGCTGAGATAAGATATTCTAGGATTAAGAAGGTTATCTTCACAATCATCACAACTATTCGATGGTTATGGCCCTATTTCCAAGTCCATTTAGTAAAAATTTTGACCGACCTTCTCCTAAGGACTGTACTTCATAGATCGGATATCTCAGAGAGAATGGTGAAGTGGGCAGTTAAACTCATTGAATTCGATTTTTTTTTTTATCCTAAGAACATCGATGAAATTTCAGATTCTCGCCAACTTTATCATCGAGTGTATCCCAACCGATAACAACTAAGTCAAAAATAACTCCCCAGAGAACACTCAAGAGCCCGCATGGATTCTACACATGGATGGAGCTTCAAATGCTCAAGAATGTGACGTGGGTTTGATCTTAACCAATATTGATGGGATGGTGATCAAGTATGCTTTTCGATTCAACTTTAAGGCTTTAAATAACTAAGTGGAGTATGAGGCTCTAATAGCCGGACTCAAGATCGCTAAGGATCTCGGTGTGAAGCACCTACGGATATTCATCGACTTGCAACTCATCGTCAAACAATCTTAAGAAAAATATGCGGTCTGAGATCCTGTTGTCTTTAGATATCTACAAAGGCTTAAGTCTCTACGATCATATTTTGATCACTTCAAAATTTCTCACATCCCTTGCTCTGAGAATGTCCAAGCTGACTCTCTATCTCGTCTCGCCATTTCTGATTGTGCAGAGCTTGAAAAATTTTCATCGAGTATCTTAAGAGTCCGAGCATTGACTCAAAGGAAGAAGTTCGTTAGGTTTAAGTCAGACATGAGCCGAGTTGGATTGATCCGTTCATCAACTTCTTGACGAACGAAACCTTACTGACTGATCCTGTGGAGGCATGCTGACTAAAGAGGTTGACAACTCGATATGTGATCATTGACAATCAACTCTACAGAAGGTCAGTGTCTCTACCCCTGCTCAAGTGTTTCCGACCTTCTAAGGCCGACTACACTCTTCGGGAGGTGTACAAAGGTATTTGTGACAATCACTGGGGGGTAAATCACTGTCCTACAAAATTCTCCAACAAAAATATTACTGACCGACTATGCAGAAAGATGTCTATGACTTGATGCAGAATATGACCAATGTTAAAGATTCACCAATATCCAGAGGCTTCCATCCAACCACCTCATAGCCATTTTCACACCCTGATCATTCGACCAATGGGGTGTCGACTTACTCGATCCATTTCTGCCTGTCAGTAGATAAAAAAGATTTCTCGTAGTAGCCATCATCTATTTCACTAAGTGGATCGAAGCTAAACTGCTGGCACAAATAACAGAACAGAAGACTATCAGTTTTCTATAAAAATCTATTGTCTGCCGATTTGGTTTGCCTCGACTGATCATCACCGACAATGGTCGCTAGTTCAACAATGTCAAGTTTGAAGAATTTTGTGCAAAGTATCATTTTATCCACAAGCTCATTTCAGTCGGGCATCTTCAATCCAATGGGGAGGCTGAGGTGACCACCAAGATGATTTTTCAAGGCCTGAAGACTAGAATCGGTCAAGCTAAAGAAAGTTGGGCCGATGAGCTTCGCAATGTCTTGTGATCTTATCGAATAATTTTTTGAAGCCCGACCGAAGAGACTCCATTCAAGTTGGCGTTCGGAACTGAAACCATAATTTAATTGAAATCGGCCTACCTTCAATTCGAGTAGAACACTACGACGAATCAACCAATTTGGACAATTGATGAACAAACTTAGATTTGCTTGAGAAAACTCGAAAACAAGCCCGACTAAGAATGGTCTCCTACTAACAAAAGATAGCATGATATTATAACTCCTGAGTTAAGCCAAAAATCTTTCAAGTAGGAGACTTAGTCCATAGAACAGCAAAAATTTCTAGGCCCACTGAGCAAAAAAAATATCTCCAAATTAGGAAGGTCCCTATAGAATCTCGACAGTCCTGCGATCAGGGACCTACAAAATTGAGAATTTGGATGGCATCAAAATCCCTCAGATTTGAAACATCGAGAACCTATGGATGTACTATCAATAAGAATGCCTTTATCAATAAAAAGATCTTCTTTCTGCAAATTCTGCACCATGTAGTTCAAATTTTCAAAAAACTGCAACACAACCACTCTCTCATCGGCTTATATTCGACGAAGTGCTAGTCGACTGACACCTGACTAATGAAGTCGGGAGTGGATCCGTTCCTAACAATGGATGGACCCCTCAACTGTAAGCGTGCCTGTCGAAAGCTACGACGCCAGGTTGAATGCGAGACCTAGATAAAATCATTGCGTTAATCGGCTAATGCCCAATTACCGGAGCTGCAAGGTCCAACAACTGCCACCATACTTACAACGGCCCAAGGACCGCGAGCATATGGGTTACAGTTCATCATACGATCTGACGAAAATAAGTTATGATAAGTCGGCTCAACACCGACTAGCCAAGGATCTACTGATCCTAAAACCTCCTATAAATTCCTATACAATGGGACAATCCACAGTGAATAATCTACGACTATGACTTCGCTCTGGCCGAGTTCGCCTACAAAAGCTGACTACCGACTTAAAGAATTTTTTTAAGCTTGTTAATTCCGCTACGACCTACTTGGTTTGCTGCTATTTTGCTTTATTATCGATTACAAAACTCAGAAGATTTTATTAAACCTATTAGTTCGATTGTGGCTTAGTTGGTCTGCCATTTCCAACTGACTGCATTGTATTATTATCGACTCTATTACTTAGTCAATTTTATGGAAAGATTGCTAAGAAAGAAGGAAAGCATGCATAAGGCTTAAGTCTGATAATTCACAAATTAAAAAAAAAAAGAAGATTTTATTTCATTTCGGAGGAGTTTATTACAAAATAAGAAGAAGGTACATGGCTGAAAGTCAAAAAAAGTACACAAAAAATTTAAGAAGTCAGTTGGGGACGGTCCTCCTCGGCCTCTGCTTCCTCATCGCATGAATTCTTTGTCGGGTTGTATAGAGCTCAAGTCTACTTTGGGCATGAGATGGCAAACTTGCTTCTTGTATTTCGCGAACCCAAGCTGGAATGCGTCCGCACGGGCATCAGCGAGATCATCCTCATACTCCTTGGAATCGTGAAACTCGGCCAGTGTCCGAGAAGCAACTTCTTGGGCTCGAGTTTTTATCGTCGTCAATTTTTCTTAAAGTTCGATGGCGGTCTTCTCAACCTCTTTGGCAGCCCTCTTAGCCTTTAGCACCCTTTCCTTCTCCTCGGTGAGGGCGCTCTCAGTCAAATCCATCTCCTTCTGATAGTCGGCCTTCCACCTCTCGAACTCCTCCTTCTTTTTCCTCTGCTGGGTCGCCGAATTTGCCAACTCGACCTCCAACAGAGATATCTTCTCTCTGCTCTTCCTCTCTTACTCTTCAATGGCTCGAAGGAGCTTGTCGGAGACCTCGGTCCGTGCACGAGTGGTTTGGGCATGGTCCTCCAAGTTGTGGTTGATCTGAGCAGATTTGATCAACCCTTCCAACAATACTGTAATGTCGTGGATCATCTGCAAAACAAAAAAGAAATGGCTAAGTCATCTACTCGGCTAAAAATAATTCAGAAAGAAACTGAATAAGGAAAGGTTGGACGCTTACCCTGATCAACGACAAGTAAGCGTCCGACTGGATCTCCAAGATTGGGTGTGCCTTTCTGACTTCCCAGTCCACATGAAGCATAATCATTCTTGCCAACTCCTCGACAAGTCGGCAGTCTTGAAGCACCTAATCGGTGCTTTGAAGCACCATCCCAATTGTGATTATCGACTCCCTTGAAGGCATGTCTGGATCATAGTCCGGACAGTGAAACGGGGAAGCATCGATGCCTTACCCTTGTCGGCACCTTCGTGGCTTCTTCCGAATCTGGCTTGGATCGAAAGGACTGGGACCGCTTCCGCCGACCTTGCCGGCACTTTGATGACCACCACATCGTCATTGGTCGAGGGAGAAGCCGCAACCGTGATGACTTCGATGGAAGGTGGCGAAGATGAGTGCTTCGGTGGAACTCGAGGTGATGGTGATGGTACTCGAAGCGACGATGGCGGCTGCATACTTCTCGATACCTGAGAAGGAGACTCCTCTCTCAACTTCTTTGGTGGCCGAGATGAATCGCTAGATCCAGATGCCGCCTTGATCTTCTTCTTCTGAATCATCTCCTTTAGAGATCTCGCCGTAACTCGCATACCTGTATGAATACGACAAAAAGAGAAGAGAGTCGGTCTACAAGTAAAGTAGAAACTATAAAAAGTTTATAGGAAAGAAGACTACTGAGATAGCTAGTCAGGCTAATCCCGATATCGTAAAGGGGCTGCTCCTTGAGCAGCTCCTGATGCGCGGGGATCTGAACCTTGAATAACTTCTCGTATGTCTCTCGATTTTCCTCTAAGACTGTGTCATTTTTATTTGAAAAGAGATTGGGAGTCGTCCAGATCCAGTCGAAGCCCCACGGGTGGTCGGCAGTAATGTAGAAAAACTTACACTTCCACCCATGAATAGAAGAAGAAAGCTTTTTGAAAAGCTATTGATGGGGCAGAGGACAGAAGAACCACTATCCCCACTCTCGAGGATGTTTCTTCAATACAAAAATAGCCCAAAACAAAGAAACACAAGGCTCAACCCGAAGAAGATAAAAAAAAATGACAAAACAAACCAGAATACGGATGGAGTTGGGAGCAAGTTGAGCAAGAATGACCTCATAGAGGTTAAGGATATTGGCAAAGAAAAGATGGAGAGAAAATCAGAGTCTCGATCAAAGAAACTCCTCATAGATGGTAATATAGCCATTACAAAGATGAACAACCCGGCCTCCTTCATCAGACGCCATTAATCGATACCAACTAGGGATGTGATAATGTCCCCTTAGTTGATTAATGGCTGACTCAATCAACTCAGATCTCTTTGCAAGAGGTCCATAGGTGTTCTCGACAGTCGGCTGTTCATCCGACTTGTTTGGATCTGACTGATCCTGTCGAGAAGATGCCTCATCGGGCTCATCCCCAGTAATTTCCTCAGTCACCCTCTAGATGGCTGGAGCTTGAGAACTTCGGTCATCGATCGGATTCTCATCTCCGGACTCTCTACCAATAGAAGCCATAAAAAGGAAGAATAAAAAAAGGCCAAAAAGAAGAGAGAATGATCGAGAAAGAAACCTCTGAGAAAGAAAAGTGGCCCGATGGCAACGACGATAATGGCGACGGAAGACCGATATCGGAGAAGATGACTCGTCGGCAGCTAAACTCTCTGCGAAGGAGGGAGCGGGACAGACATAAGGCGGAGTGGAAACAATGAAATCAAAAATGGGAGGGGATCAAGCCCCCTATTTATAGGTTTCTTCGACGGTCAAGATCGACACCGAGTATCATGCCTAATTTGGAGATCATGACACGTGACGACAATCTCAGCCGATCATCTTGGCATTCGTTCGGCGCACCACCATTCAGATCTTGCCGAGTAGGCTCAATCTGCGTGATCATGGATTGGACCAATGGGCAGCCGATATGCGGATGACTCGAGTGCACATGCTCATTATTATCCTACCAGTCGATCTCCTGTCATTAATGTGGAAGATCATCTCGAGCTTCACGATATTTATTGTCGCACGATCTATGATGGAACGACACCACTGCACGTTCTACGAAAAGATAAGATGACGGTCCACCCCATGAAGTGACAATTGAGTGGCAATCAGCTAAAGTAACTCAGATCTATCTGAAGACGAACTCCATTCGTCCGACTAACCATAAAGTCGGACTCGAAAGTTGAGGGGGCAAGTGTTAAGGTAGATCCCCGTCACTTAGCCGACTACTAAGCCTTCTCATCTCTAAGCTGACTAAGAAAGCTACATCGACTAAGCCACTGCCATTCAACCCGGCTCGGATTCATGAGTTTCGCTCGGGCATGGTCGACGTCGGGCACCAACGTGGACACCCAGCCAACTAAAGGCTACTCACCCCTGATTGGCACCAGCTCGACCAGGATTTATATGCCACTTACGGCCCACTATATCGAGCAATATGCGGCATGCAACCGACTTCATATTCGGCTTACGGCCGACTACGTCAGTCAATGGTGGGGTGTCACCCCTCAATGGCCTCATTTTACCGACTCCGACTACACAGACCTCCACCGACTAGCTGAACGCTGAACATGGCCATCATACAATTCTGACAGACCACATCAAGGTCATGTCACTCAGACATCATATTCTGATCGGCTAGCTGCGCGCCGTAATGAGATACTACGATTTTATTAAATACGCCCATATGGTCATTTATTATATTCCACATCCGGTAGTGTCCACCACCATGAGCACGCCGAATAGAAAGTACGCTCGCTGTCAGTATTTAAAGATGCCCATGCGGTACCGTACGATAGGATATGATCGACATGATCACTTATCCCCTCACCATTCATTTTGCTTTTTTTATAAATAAAGATAAGCAGGGATCCCTCTATGTATGCATTCACGTACTATTTTATGATCTAGAGACTCTGTCACTCTTCCCTCTCGAGCCACCTCACTGACTTGAGTATCGAAGGATTTCCATCGGAGCCACCTCCGGTAGGACTTATTTTATAGGTTCTTCTTCTCCGACATCGAGCAGGGCCTAGTACCATCTCTCTCTCATCAATTTTATCGTCTTTGGCTCGGCTTTAAATGTGTGTATTTTCTTCGGTGACGGCACATCATCTTCTGACGTTTTTGCTGTCGAATAACAGGTGCGGCTCCTAATCGACTTCAAATCGACTACTGATTATCTATCGAAGAAAGGCTGCGATAGGATGACTCAGGCATTAAAATTTTAAGACAAGCTATTACCTTACATAAAATAGTTCGAAGCTCAAATTTAAATAATTATTAAATTTTAGAGCGCTTTTGAGTCAACTAGCTCCATTTACTATTTTGCAAAATTAAATTTTCTCACAGAAGTTTATAACTCATTGCAATATATTCTATATATTGTTCCAGAGGATCTTTCCCATTATAAATAAACTATGATATTCCATCCCTTTCGATATCTGACTTACTTAGGATTAATAGAGAGTTTGAAAAAAAGAAAAAACCATCCAAACAATGTAACCAATAAGAAATTTCAAAAAGAAGCAAAAGCCAAGACTTTCTATAAAAGCCCAGCTGAAAAATTAAGGATAATAGAGAAAAATCTCATGATTATCTCTTAAAAAAAAAAAACTCTCACATAGATAAAAAAGAAATGAATAAGTGGTAATTAACAGAGCAATTTTCTCCAATTTCTTTTGATTTTCTTCAATATAACCATAACCGTGTTCCTCTCCAAGTAATTGTTACCCCTCTCCCAAACTTAAAGAATCCCATACATAATCAATCATGCATATAGATCACAATCTTTTCCAGCTTTCTCCATAAGCTTATCATATTGGACTTGTGTATTCTACATGGTTATTCCAAATATATATATATATACATATATATTTGATACATATATATTTGATAGAAGGTCGTGATCCATGATCAAAATTATTTGCAGCAGATTGGAAACATAAAATGTTTGTTTAATCTTACTTATTATTTTTATCACTTGATATTTAATATGAAGAGATAAAAGAAGTGTTTATATTAAAAGGAAAAAGTTGAGACAAACCAAAAAGAAAAAGGGTACCTGTAAGATGGGACAAAGGAACGCATTGGGCATCTCCTGTTCCTTCTTCTGGTGTCCTTCACCCATCCTCATCTGCCTCCTCTCCTCCGCCCTTTTCTTCAGATCTTCCAGTGCCCTCACCATCCCAGCCGTCCATTGGCCTTCTTCGTTGTCCCCATCCTTCTCCGACGTCGCAGCACACCGCAGCCCAACCCACGCGAAGTCCGCCGCGAGGTCCAGCGGCCAATCCCCGGCCGTCCGATCCAAGATCCCCATCAGATTCCCCCTTCCTATCGCCCGCCTCACCTCCTCGCCGGCGGCAGCCTCCCTGCCGGTGAGGAGCTGGAGGACCAGCGCGCCGAGGGCAGCGACGTCGGCGGCGGCGGCGGCGGCGGAGGAGGAGGAGCGGCGGAGGCCGGCGATCTTGGCGGAGAGGTGGCGGTCGAGGAAAACCAGGGAGGAGCTGAGGCGGCCATGGGCGGCGGTGTGGGGGCGAGAGGAGTGGAGGAAGCCGAGGGCGGAGGCGACCTCGGCGGCGATGCGGATGCGGGCGTGCCAGGGGAGGAGAACGGATTCGGTGGGACGGCGGGAGAGGGAGGCTGAGAATAGGGCGTCGTGGAGGGTGCCACCCTCCATGTATTCGAATACGATGCACCGGTGGTCCACGCAGGCGCCGATCATGGCGATCACGTTGGGGTGCCGGATCTTGCAGAGCCACTCCATCTGAATAGAACGAGAGAAGTTAGTTAGTTACTCCTTGGCACACGTGTGATGCACGTGAGACTAAAACAAGATGAATTAGCTTGCATTGAGCTGATTGCAAGGACAGTATGTTCTGGGCATGCACAGGTTCCCACCATGACACGGATAAGACTTTGGCGTTTAATTTGATATATTTGTCCCAAAAGTTTGTTACAGGTCAAGTGAGACATCATTTAGAAGGTGCCAGAGAGTTTCTTGATGGTTGTATGGGAGACTTTGCTTCAAATCGCTTTCATCAGGGTGTGGGAAATAGATGTCGTAGTGGCCTAGACAACTGAAAGAAAGTGGACCTGATTTTGTTCAAATGTCTCACTAATAATTCTGATTCCAGAAAAACAATCTAAAGTTGACTCGGTAGGCTCAGTTTTTTTTGGTGGAAGGGGTCTCTGCATGGTTAATTTGGTGGGAAACTCAAAATCTAATGAGTGCATTTGATACATGAACCAACAGGTGGATATTACGTGGACCCAAGAGTTCCATCCATACTATGTGGCTCTTTTGAAAAATCAACCCACTACGAAGTTTTCCATTAGTGGCTGGCCTCAAGAAAACTTCTATACGCTGAGGACGACTCCAAAGTCCAAAATAAAATTTTCCACAAGCAATGAGAGCCTTCCAGGAAACGTTACGGTGATACAACTAGATGTTATGGTCAGCAAGAAATCATTATCCTGGCGACCCCAGGCTTTTCCAACGGAAGACCTGGAGCTAAAAGAGAGAGCAAGGAGTCAAGTAGCGGATATTGTAGTCAGGACCGATCCTGATATTTTTTAGGTCTGGGGCCTGTCTGTATCCAGAGCCTCACCACTGTACCCAGGGTTTCACCACTGTCAGGAATAACTGCTAAATTTTCAAAAATCATGAGCTCTGGCTGGTACAGACAGGCACCTGACAAAACAAAAAAATAGGGGCCTGGGGCGGTCGCCCGCTTTGATCCGCCCCAGGGCCGACAGTGATTGTAGTGGTCTAGGGTCTTGTTTCAAATGAAACAGCGAGCTTAGTTTCATATATATACGAGGCAGATTTGAATATGATTGATTCGATCAGATCAAAATTGGACAATAGAAGTTCTACATCGATGATCCAAACTATTAAATATAATCTACTACTACAAAATTATTTGCATACAAAAAATTATATAATTTGAAAATTCAAAATCTATGCATCAAGTGATCAAAAAAATATATTTAATTTAATTTAATTTAACTATCTAATTTTTGACTACTTTAATATATAGATTAGGGATCTTCAAATCATATTATTTTTTATGCCTAAATAATTTTGAGATAATAGATCATATTTAATAATTTAGATTATTGATATAGAATTTTGGATTTGAATTCAAATTCAATTGATCTTATTCTAGCTTGATCATTATATATATATATATATATATATGAAAAAAAAAAAAAGGGGGGGTTGATAAAGCCCAAATGCTAAGGTTGAAGTTAAGCTGATCACCTGGGCCTTGAACCCATCTGGTGACTGCAAACTGAACTCAGTCTTGAACTGAATTGCCACAGTGATATGGCCAATTACTCCCCTGTAAAGCGTGCCCTCTGTGTCAGCATAGGTCATCATGCACTCCGAGAAGTCGTCGGTTGCGTCCCTCACCTCGCGGGCGGTGAACTCCCTGTAACCACAGCTCGAACCATCGGCTGCTGCAACCGCCTCTCTCTGCATGTAATACTTGATCTTTTGAAACAGCATGTCTCTTTGGCGGCGAATCTCCTCCACCTGTCGAGCCATCTCATTCTTCGCGCACACCGCCTTCTGCAATCTAGCCTCCATCTGCGACTTCTCCCACGAGGACGCCTCGAGTTGCATCGTGAGATCCTTGTTAAGGCCGAGCACCGATTCTAACGTACTAGCTTTCTCGGCGACCTCATCGGCGACTTTTGTTGCCTGGTCTTTCACTTTGTCCATCTCTTCCTTCAACTTGGCTTGCTTGGCTATTTCTTCTTTCAGGCTGGCTTCAATCTCCTCAACCTGGAACCAAGTGTTAGATCGATCTTTTTAAAAATAGAATTTTTGTAATACCATGATGGTGGTTAGAGAGGTGTTGATTACCCATTGATTACAGAGAGAGGTAAACCGTTCAGCTTTTCCCCGTCTCTCAACGTCGGCTTTTATTTCAATCTTCTTCTCCTCCGCCATCTTCTTAGCTTCCTCAACCTTGGCTTTCAAGGCCTCAATTCCCTTTGGCTGCTTCTCGAGAAGAAACAGAACTTAGTGAGATAAAATATATAGATGAGCTGCCGGATAACCTCAACTTTGTTTCGATTGTTTTTCTAGTGTTGAAAGTCCAGTCTATACGCTAGGACGTCCTGGTTTCACACAGTTTTCACACGCTTGTAATTATCTTTTCACAGCAATTATGTCACGCCCCGAACCCAATAATCTTTAAAAAAAAAAAAATCTCCTACAGAATAAAAATTAAATATTAAAATAAAATCTAGGACTATCTGTTTAAAGTCTCTACGGAGTTCACTGGGCTCCATCGATGAATCCCAGGATCCATCCTCTAATTGATCTAAAATAAAATAATAAAAAAAATATATAACCAGGGAAGAGAGAGAAGGACGACCTCTCTCTTCCTCTCTTCTTCTTGAAGACGGGCGTCCTCCCCTTCCCTCTTCTCCTCCAGCCACAGCAATAGAAGCTTTGAGGCCGGCGACCTATGACGGCACCCGACAGCAATAAGGAGAGAAATATCCTGTCGGCGGCGACGACCGGCGGGAGTCGGTGAGACCCAAACAAGGGGAACAAGGGGATCGAAGAGAGGAACCACCTGTTCAACCCAACCGGCGGCTTGCCGGTTCAAATAATTCAGGGCCGGAAAAAGAAACCAAAAGGCAATACCTAGTCCGGCGACGCCAACGGGGAGGGATCCAGCGATCCATCCGGCGGAAAAGCCAATGTAAGGTGATGATTTCTCGGGGAATCACGATGAACTCGGAGGAGTGGAGGCCTTTGTATAGAGGAGATTTCCAAGGGTTTTCTGACCTAATTTGAGCCGATTTGAGTATCTATCCCCGAAATCATCGGAGACGGGAGAGTAAGAGGACTCCGGACCGGAGTCCTATCTCTTCCGCTAGGCACGAGAGCAAGGGTGGGCCAAAATCCCTGCGATTGCCCTTCCCTGCATCCGTTAAAAAACTTATGACATTGCGTGCTGAAGTCATTATTTCAACGCAAATCGTCATAAAATCAATACGAGATATCATAATTTTTTTAAAAAAATATTTTTAATATTTAAAATTTAAAATAAAAAATAAAATTAAAAATATTAAAAATATATTAAAAAATATATGATTTAATTAAATAAAATAATATATTTCACATCAAATTTTCTATACCATAGATGATGTACAAAAAAAAATTTTCTTACAAACTATGTCAGCATAGTTGTGATATCTCGTTTTAATTTTGACGGCAAGAGTCTACACTAAAACCAATATAAACTCTACGTTTGCCACCAATATTAATTTGATAAAATAAAAATACTATACTTTCATACTTACCAAGTCAGAAACCGTAGTCTCCAGCTTGGGCTGGTCCATGGAGCCAAGTGATAGGGTTTTATCCTCTTCCTCCAACCACCCTTCTGGGTTTGATGATAGCAGCCATTGGATATGATTCTCGATTTCTTCACAATGATCTTCCCATCTACTAGTTTCTTCTGGCATGTTAGGAGGCAAGGAAAAATGACGAGAAGATCCATGGTCGGTGCAACACAGACTGCTATCAATTAATATCTTGCCCAGCCACCCCTTAATACAGCACTTTTCCTTGGACTTCTTCCTGAGATCTGCAACCATCATTCCTTGTTCATCTTCAAAGTAGTCTCCTTCATCTCTCTCTTCTCTAAGGAAAACCAGCTTCCCTCCACATACCATGAATATATCGCAAAACTCCGGCTTGTGCTTGTGAACATAATATGGGATACTAGTTTCATCCTTCACTTTCCTATTTAGGTAGTAACATGTGTGTATATATCAATGGCATGAAGATTAGCAAACTCTGATCTGTTAATATAAAAAAAGAATTTTAAAGAAGCATAGTTGTGTCCAACGTTGAAATGAATAAAGCTTCCTCGTTAATTACCGTGTCAAAGATTTTGTGAATGTGATGCCCATGGCCAATTTTCTGATATGAAGACTAGATATCAACTCAATGATGGTGTTATGGATGCTTTCATCAGATCTCTCGATCTTCAGTACTTCTGCTTTCACCTGTGGAAACCAATAAATGGTGATGAGCATAGAACGTAACCCAATTATGCCGTTGCATTAGAATTAATCAGTGGAACATAAGAATTACTTTGTTACAAAAGGCCATGTATTTGCCCAAGAGCTTGTCTACTCTATCTTGTTCCATCGTTCTAAAAACCTCCAACATCTCATCATTCACTGCACTAATTGGAAGCGTCCCAACTGAAAAAAAAACTCATAAGAGCACATTAAGCACGATTGGAGGGGTGACCGAAATAGAATTTGGGATCATTGCTTACATGAGGTGTATACGAAATCCTTGGAGACATGGCTAACATGCAGGATGACAAAGGAAACGGATTGAGAAGACCAGTTCCTAAGAGCCCACCCTAAAGTTCCAAGTCCTTGATGTAAATCCTTCCCAACAGCAACATAAACCTTCTCTTGCTGGACTGCCATGTTTTACCCCAAGCTTCCTTGGACTAGATTTTGTGTTCTCCACAGGATGTTTATGACTAAGATATCGGCCTTAAATCAGGAATTCTGGTAAAAATTCTAGTGACCATGAGTTTGAAAAGTTATTGTAGTTCTCCATGTTTGCTAAGGATTTGAAAAAGCTATATGGGTTATATTATCTAAATGTTTTCATTTGGAGATATCAAGGGATTGGCTAAGAATGCCGGCATTTTCTAGAGTTTAGGACGGCAGAAAGTTGGCTCTTTCTACACTCCGCAGGCTTCCACAAGTTTCTCCCAGAGTTCCAATGTGACGCCCCCGGCTCCTCCCCTCGACTAGGCTGAGTTGGGCGAGTCGACCAGGCAGACTCGCCAACAAGGGGTGGTTCGGCAGGCAGCCGAGACCCGCCTCCAAAAATTCTTAAGTGGATCAACTTCACCGTGGGCCATTAATAATTTAATCATTCAACTCCTCTTTCTTCATTTTAAATATAAAATTATATATAAAACTAGCCAAGGATTCGCACGTTGTATGGAATCGAATGTATAAAAATAAATTTTTTTCTAAATATAATTAAATTAAAAAATTTATATATAAATAGTAAAATAATATTCATTCAAATTCTTAGGAACACTTCATATCCTAAACTACTTATATAAATAGACTTTAATTATAAGAATATAATTATACCATACATTAATAATATAATTTAATATAAAAAATTTTAAATTTTAATTATAAAAATATAATAATATCATATATTAATAATATAATTTAAAGTAAAGAGATATTTTTTTCAGGTGGCACAATAAAACTCATTTGAGAAACTGAGTTGGCAACACTCCAATACTTCTTCACAAAGTATTATTATATATATATATATATATATGATAATATACATTGTAATCGGGCAAACCACATCAAATTTCATAAGAGGTCGAGAGAATTTAAACATTAAAAAATATTAATAATATAATTAAAATTAATTTAAATAAATATCTCTAATAAATATTATTTGAATTAAGTTTTATGTTTTTTCATTGAATTAAATTTATCAATAATGAAATCTACTATAAAATTCTTAGCCATCTCCTTTTCGATATAAATGACTAAATAATCAGCAAAAAAGTCATCTTCCATCTTACTACGCAATCTGTTTTGAACAATCTTTATTGCTGAAAATGTTCTCTTCATTGTTGTAGTTGAAACAGGAAGAGTCAATGCAAGATAAATCAGTCTATCAATTAGTAAATAAATATCTTTTTCTCTATATTCACCAATCATTGGCATAATTCTAAAATTGTAGATACATTCTGCAACTTCAGATTCTTTAGAACATTAATATGATAATGTTGTAATTGATTTTTCAAAAATCTTCGTTCATGCTTACTGAAGTCTTCTGGATAGAATTTTTCTATAAATTGATATATACTCTCTAAATTAAATAACCTAAAATCATGTCTAGGATCCATAGTACTAAAAATTAATAACTCAACTACACGATCTTGAATCTACTCTGCAATTTATGTAATTGAATATCAATAGTAACATTGAAATATCAATCCAAAAATGATGCTCACTTGTAATATCACTCCATCGGTGACCTCGACCACCAGGCTTATAAATAGCAGTCATATTTGGAACATCAATATCATGTTTTTTATAAAATAATATCACATTCTCTAATAAACTTGTCCATCCATTTTCTCTTAACTTTTGAAGTAATATCTTTGTAGTTTTTACTAAATGCATTGCATTGAGAATGTCTTGGGACTTTCTTTGTAAAGTTTGACAAAGAGCATCAATTATCTCCAATATTTCTATCACCAAATATAAGATAAAAATAAATTAAAAAAATACCAAGCAATTTAATACACCATCAGTATCTCCACGTTAAACATAACCAACTTCATCATATATAACATCATCAAGAATGGAACAAGCAATCGAAAAAAGCTTTATCAAGCTATGAATAGAATTCAAATATGACCTCTATCTAGTATTTCTAGGCCTTTGTAAACTGCTAATCTGATTTTACCTTCTTCCAGATTCAAGCTCATTAATAGCTAACGAATTTACAATTTCTGCTACTTGTCTTACTCTCAATTCATCATGATGTTTTCTAGATGCATTCACAATATTAACAATATTCACTAAATCATTGAAAAATTGATGAATAATAACAACTTTTTTTGATGCAGCCACCAGTGCTAATTAAAGTCTATGAGCCAAGCAGTGAATATAATAAGCATATGGACAATCATTATTAATTAAAGCTTTCAAACCATTCCATTCACTATGCATATTGCTATCCCCATCATAATCTTGACCTGATATGCTTAATGCTTAAATTATGTCTTGAGAAAACATTATAGGCAGCATCTTAAAGAGTCGAAGCAACTTTATCCGAGATATTGATAATATCAAAGAATAACTCATGTTGGTCAACAACTCTCAAAACAATGGCTATTTGTTCTTTTCTTGATTCATTCTCAGCTTCATCAACAATTATACAATATTTAGCATTATCAATTTCGTTCCTTATAACTTTTCTCACATTCTTGAAAAAAATTATAGAATTTTCTTTTGTATCTTCGGTGAGTATAAGGAGCATAACTAGGAGCATTTTTCAAAACAACTTTTCCAACGTCCTCATTATAGAATGTCAAAATTTTAAGTAGTTCAAAAAAATTATCTCGATTCTTTGAATTTAAGCATTCATCGTGTCCTCAAAAAGTATAAGCCTAAAATGTAAGCCATCTAATTGCATCCACTGAGGCCTTGAGCTGTAAACGATTTCTAGCAATTTGTTCAGAAGTTTATTTCTCTACTACTTTCTGAATATATTGTCTCTCATTTATCAGATCATGGTAGTACTTCATAGCAACATTATGTAACGGATTTGAATTTTTCTCCACATATCTAAGAAACGCATAATTCTCCCCATCATTGATTTTTTTCTAATTTTGAAACTACCGATTATAAATTTGCTTCTTCTATCACTTGGCTTTAAAAGGAGATAGCAAGAAAAACAATAAGCCGCATTTTTAGTTGAAGAATATTCAAGCTAATTAGGATGCTGATTGAACCAAGATGATTGAAAGTGCCCATGATGATTTTTTGAACCAATGGGATCATACTTGTCCAATATTGGTTGATAAGAATCAAAATTGATATAGGCTCATCGAATTTCATCATGTTAATTCATAAGATATTCTCAAACTTGTTTGCACAATCCAGAATCTCTTTCCAATGCATCGACATCAATATCTTCTATTCCAATTTTTATTTTTTTAGATGGCTTTCTTTCTGCTTCTGTAATTATAGGAATGGGAATGGTTGGAGTTAGAATTGGTTGATGTTCAATTTTAAGCTCAGGCGCAGGCTGTGCAGTAGTAATATATAGTAACATCTTGAACTCCAACATCATTTTTTTTTCTACTTCTTTTATTTTGAAAAAAATCATTAATTTTTTTTAAACATAATAAACTTAAAATATGAAAAAACTTATAAGTTTAAGAGGGAAACAGAATAGAAAAAAAAATTGAGAGAAAAAAAGAAGAGGATGTCGAATAAAATCAAAATCAGAGAAGCTTGAGTTGCGAATTTTTTTTGGTTGTTTCTGACTTCTTTAATTAGTTAGAATATTTGATAACTTTAAATAGAAAACTAGAATTCTATTTAATTTAGGAAAAAGAAACTCTTTATCTTCTCCTAATTAATTAAGGAAAAGGAAACATAAAGTTGGAAGCGGTCCAACTTCAAATTTTTGCTTAAAGATTTAGGGTATACTTGGAGTTAACGGGAAAATTGAGGAGGCCATTGCCGCCCCCGCCCCCGAGGGTCCGCCCCTACGTTTCAATTTTAATTTTTTTATTTCTCCTTTCAATTAATAAATTTTTAATGATCCATGACCAACTTGATCCCATTAATAATTTTTCCACAGCTCAGTTGGAGAAACCGAAGCCTCATCTGCGAGAATTGGTCAACACAAGACCTCCCGAAGGATCCTGGGTCAGCCGGGGACCAGTTTCTCGGACCACGGAGTATTAGTTAGACTTAGCCTATGACATCAGCCGTAGACCAGTCTATTGAACATTAAAACTGCCGCTGCCTCAAAAGTTAATCTTAATCAACCTTGGTTAAAAGTCCATCGAAGTTGAAACTGCCCCTGCCCCAAAAGTTAATCTTAATTAACCAAGGCTAAAAGAATTTAAAAAAGAAAATTAATTCCTTGGAAATCATACATATTAATCTCTAACATGACGTGATCCCAGCGGCGGCACGCCGGCACGTCGAAATCGTCATTGATTAATTCAATTTTCATTGAACTAGTCTCAAGTTGACGTGGTAGGCCAAGTCAACCTAATAAGTTTTCGGACGGTGGCCCATATGCAAAATGGCCCAATGTATCCTCTTTCCTCTATTTTTTCCTATGCCTTCTTTAATTTTTTTCTCCATCAAAGCAGCCGTCTACAAGTCCCCCTCCTCTCGAGCCTCCTCAACCCTTGATTATGCTTGCTAGTCATTCTCTTCATTGGAATCCGGACTGAAGGGCTGGCCATGAAGAGAAAGGATCCAATTGAGGAAAGCCTCGCCATGGGTAGGACTATGGTATTTTGTTTTGTTTGTCAGGAAGTGTTGCTACGCCCAGACCAATCCTGAAAAGATAATTAAAAATCCTTGTTGTAAAATCCTAAGATTGTCACTGAGTTAAACTTGATTAATCTAATGAATAAATAGTCATCTAAAAATATTACTAAAAAAAATTGATTTGTTGGCATGCGATTGATGCATATTGAGTTTTCTTACAAGCTGGTATTCAGATTTTGATTATTTGGCATATACATATTATGGTCGTCATACTTTATATTCTTCTATCAGTTTTTTTAATCAATTGGTGTTTGCGTATAGGGATTTCTTATTGAGCTAATGAGTTCTAATTCTTGTTTTCTTTCTCGGAGCCTTAAGACTCTTATCTGCAAGTTTGGTCTGCTAGTGAGATATAAATAAATATATCTAGTACCGTTGGATAATCATATATTTGTATTTGGCTTGTAGTTACTATTGAGTAAATTTGTTTTTATCTTAGAAGTAATAATCTATGTTGTAAAATTTATCTAGTAGGCCTTGCATGTTCCCTAGCCCCTAGGTCTATACTTTATGAAATGTGCGGCTGTGTCATATGTTAATCCCGGTGATGGGTTTGGGTCGTGACGTCCAAACTTGGAAGACATTCGGTTCAAATGTGAAAAATTGGATGATAGAGTGTTTAGTCTAGGCGAAATTCTCATTTGGAATTCATGTTAGGAGAAATTTAAGGTCTACAGCTTAGCAAATTAATTATCACCATTACTCATTGAAATTCTCCGATCTAAATGATTCTAATTATAGTTCTTTACATAAAGCTGAAAATGATGGGGTTCAATTTAGTAATACATCATATTACAAGATCGCTGTACATGCATGTCGAGCACATAAATGCATAATTTAGCACATGCAATACAATTTAAGTGTATAATGCAAAAATGCACATGCATGAATACTATAAACTTTTGCCCTGATTTATTTAGGATTTGTTTGTAGCCGTATATCAGCTTTATTTTTTTTGGTATAATGGACAGTCGCACTATTTGATGCGAGAGCAGTCCAAATAATTAAGATACAAAATATCTTGTATATCAGATGGGCAGACGTCTCCTGGTCTCCAAATCCAATCCCCGAAAGTTCTCAAATGTCCGTTCTATTGCTCCTAGAAACAGGACAAGTCTCATATCTTGATGCAGGCATACAAGTTTCTAAGAATGACTGGTCTGCTATCCAAGGGCACCAGCATAGATTTCCTTTCATACGAAGGTGTCACTTTTTTTGAGGACAAATCAGATCCACATAATTCTGGAAAATGGACTTAAAAGGCCCAGATAAACCTGCTTTGTGTCTACATGAAGCAGCTCAAAACACAATTAGGGAAACAGATACCAGATTTATTGTACTAAAACCCAGTAAAATAGGTCTAAATCTTGCAAACACCTCCTCATTTGTTTGAGCTCATTTCCTGTATGTATACAAGTTTGACAGGCTCTCGGTATATGAATTGATTTTGTTAAAAAACTCATAGACTGATGATGATATCCACTGTTTTATCAGCTTTTGGCAGATAGTTTGTTCATACTGCTGCTGTTGTTTACCATCCATTGCTTTCCTTGCTTGCTTACATGAACAATTATGTAAAGGTTTTCATTATTTTTTTTAAAAAAAATTCATAATGCTAATCATCTGAATCTTCTCCAAGCTTCTGCTAAACTATGTACATTTTTCTGGAATGCGAAGCTTTCCACATCAAGTTGGACTGTTAACTATGGTGTTGCCAAATGTTGCATGGGGACAAACATGAGAATTAAACCTTTGGTTTGTTAGAGAATTTCTTGGCACGGCTTGGGTTCTAGACAAGAATGATGAAGGATTCAGAAGTAATGCTATGAGGCTCCAATTTGGTATATTCGAACAGTTCGTATGCCACATGGCATAAGGGGATTGGTGCAACTGAGGGATTTGTCCCTACACGAGGGATTACTTGATTATGGAACTGCCAAATCTACAACTGCAGGTCTGATAAACGTTTGGTTGGCATGCAGAGGGCAACCCGGAGTATTTCTGGATTAATGCATCTGGTTCAATCCACCTTCATATCTTCACTGTAGCATATTCACAATTGCTAAATTTTTGCAATCCTCTTTCTGAGGATTAGTTGCTAAGTCATGTTCCTACATAATCTGTCACTACTTTTTTTATTTATTTTTTCACCTCTTGGGGAAATACTTCAATGTTACTATAGTAAAGATATCTATATACAGAATGTGCTGTGTGCATCTTTGTCAAATGTAGGCAAATGGCCTGAAATGGGCCAAGCCAATGTGGGCATATTCTTAGTTTAATAAAGCTTTGGGCCATCATAAAGCCCAGCCTGACCCAGTGGACCATGATGCCACACCCAAATGTGGCCAATGGGCACGCTCCAATTCCTTCCAGAAAGTGGTAGCCTGCAGGTGAATCACATCAAAGAAATCACTGTTAAACTTTTGAAGGTCATGCCAATCTAAAAAAATTAGTAGATCAGTTGCTATCTTAACTATCCACGTATCTCTTCCGACAATTGGCTTCCTAACATCACCTACCATCCTCTTAAATGTTCACCCACTTTCATTATAAAACTCGATAGCATTCAAGCTCTCTATTAAATGTTTCTTTAGCTTCCTAGAAGATTAATTATCCATTTTCTTTAAGATCCAAAAGAATCAAATGCTATCTACCAGACAAAGACTAGAAGTGAGTCATCTCTTCTCAAATAAATGATGAAAATTAAAGTTTGTATTGGTAGGTCTCTACTATTTTTAATGGTAAAAAAACAGCTTATCTAGACTCTAGATTCCGTGACTATCTCCATATGGCGGTCCTTAATTCTTATCATTTAATTATCTATATCTCTACTATCTATCTCCATCAAAATTATCGTGGCGTATGGGGCAAGGAGAGAGAGTGCTAGTTGGACTCTGCTCTAATAGAAAAAAGAGCGTGTATACCTACCTGTTAACTCACAGAACTGATCATGACTAGTTGTCTTGACTAGTGATTAAAAGATTGAGATTGAATGAAATTTAACACTCCTTATACTAGTTGTCTTGACCTTGTGATTAAAGATTGAGATTGAATGAGAATTTAACACTCCCTTATATGCATCACAATACTATCATATATGAGTAACCAAAATTGATAACAATCATGTTAATAGAATAATAAATATTACAATACATGAATTTCTATATCAGACATGATTTTCCAAACATTGTCATGAACCCTACTGCAACCCATTTTAGTATATATATTTTTTGCATACTTGGAAATAGAAAGGAAATATTGGCTGGTCACCAACCACAAAATGCAGTCAAGAACAGTAGTCACCAAACTAGATCTAAAGCATAAGAGAAAAAACTTTTATAATCAGGCCGATTACGAAGAAATTATGATCAGACCATCATTGTTTATCACGTGCATATATTGAGACATTCATCAAAAAAAAAAAAAAAAATTACGTGATGTTTATCTAAATTGTTCAAATATCTTTAGAATTTTTTATTTATCTTTCTTAATATTTACGTACACGAGGCCATCCATTTTTTGATGGATATTTTTGAAGTATGTTTGACCATAATGTTTTACTCGACTATATAAATTTTATCCAAGGATAAATACCTCAACAAATCTTTCCTATCCAATTCTTCAATATTTTATTTTTTAATTCCCACGGATATACCTATTCTCGGTTGTTTGGATCCCAACAATTGGGATTAGAAAGTCTACCCCGCACGATCGAGGTAGATGATAACACAAAGCAAATCTATAGATTGAACCAAGGTTTTTCATGACTGTCATTTGGCACAAAATCTAGGCCGACTTAGCTGAATGTACGACGTGTGTTATCTTATATGCTGTGACCTCTTCAAAGACATTAAAGAAAACACCTACCCTTCCCTTCTAGATTTCCGGAATCCAACCAAAATGGAGCGTTCAACTCTCGCACCAGCTATTAATACTTAGGAGCACCACTGCTCCAGCTTCTCAACCAATAGAACCTTCTTCTTTTATACAAAGAACGAGTTGATCCCAGTTCCACCATCAAACAATTCGACCAAGGTTTCGATTACATCATTATTATTGTTAGGTTCCTCCATTGTTGCGTACCGTTGCAAACTGAAATAATCTCAGCGGCCACGTTGCTAAATTGATACAATTATTATTTTCATATTATAATAATATGTCTTAGTTTATTAAGACCTTATACGTTATATGAACAGCGACAGATCAAAAAATAGCTGTTTTGTCTGTTAAATAGCATATATTGTCTCAAATCATAATCCTGTCATGCAGCAATGGACTACAAACAGCGAAGTCATAAACAAAAATTGTAAAGATATATCAAAGTATTGCTACAATTTTATGTGAGTTAGAGTATACGGTAAGTTTTATATATTTGACAAAACATCTGAAGATTCCAAAAACAATGCTGTGCTACTTAAATTGAAGATTTTTATCTACATCTTTAAATTAAATAAAAATAAGAATTTTCAAATATTTAATTTATATGTCCAGCAAAAAAATGAAATTATTGATTGCATGATTTATGGGGCACACAAACTAAAGATTTACTTCATTGGTCATGACTTTATCTATAGTATATATAAAATAAAATAAAAAGTTTCATATTTCAGCATAATCTCTTACAGATTCCCCCGTCAAATTTCATAACTAAAATATCCAATAGGATTTAGATTTTTTAAAAATATTTTTTTTGTATGTACATTTCCAAACTAAAATTAATTTTAAATTCTATTTGTTATTTGCCAACATTCATATGATCATAGATGTGATAGTATTACTGTTTAGATGTGACCAAGTTGCACTTAGTTCCAGGTGGAAAGCCTCTCAACGGTTGGCACATGCCTGTTCCTGAATTTTAAAAAGTTATCTCATCTAAATTTCACCTCGGTGGCCATGCCTTAATAATAGATGATACTGTTGCAGAATAGTTTGTCTATTCATGAAACTAGAAATGCGGTGATTATATGCAATCATCATCATCACCGTCAAGTTGCGTGAAAACTAGGCTGCACTAGTAGCTGAATTTATGAAATTTGTTACGTTATTTCATGTGACCTCATTCACAACAAGACCCAGCCCACCCTTTCTCCCTAGATTTGTGATCTCCTTTCTCATAGGTCAAGTACCTTAAATCCCTCATAAAAAAATAGAGCGGTCCCTACTCTCATTGATATCACCAGCACCCACCTACCTTAAATCCCACATAGATGTAAATAGAATGGTCCCTGCGTACTCAGCACCCGCTGAAGCTAAGAGTACTTGGTGTGAACCAATTTCTTCAATAGTTGTATAGAAGTAGATTTAGATAAGATTGATCGAATTTGGACTCAGATCCAATCAGATCAAAACTGGACAATGACAATCTTATATCGATATTCCAAACTATTAGATGTGATATGTTACATCAAAACTGTTTGCACATAAAAAATCATATAATTTTTAGAATGCAGACAGTTTTGAGATAGTAAATCATATTTAACAGTTTGAATCATTGATATAGAATTTTATTATAAAATTTTGAGTTGATCAAATCTGATTAGTCCAAATCTAATCTGATTCTAATCTGACTCTTTCTCTCACTCTCTCTCTCTCTCTCTCTCTCTCTCTCTCTCTATATATATATATATATATATATATGTGAACCAATACTAAGCTCTCATCATCCAATAACGGTATCATTATTCCAGTAAAACAGCTTCTTGGAGTTACCTGAACTAATTAATGCAGGTTCCATCCTCAGTATCTTCTGGTAAAATGGTTGTTATAAGGCACTCCAAAAGATAAATGATGGATAATAATAATGAAATAACTTCAATCTAACAAATTCATTACTTCCAAATGATAATATGATTTTTTTAAAATTTGGACCTTAATATATTTATTCAAATATTTTCAGAAACTAACCTTTTTAATAAATAATGTAAAGATCAAATAATGGATATCATTCCTGCTATATGACAATCTCTGCATGATAACAGCTGTTGTTTACTTGCTGTAAAAATATATATAATAGTTATCATTTTTATAGCTTTGCTCTGGCTTTGCTATGCTGGCTTGATAATTTAATATTTAATCTATTATCATGATAAAAAAAAAAATCTTTAATCATGCAGAAAACTGACAACTCTAGCATTTTTTTAAAAAAAAATTTATAGCAATCATTTTATTCTTAAAAAAAATCTGAATAAAGACAAATACAAGAGTAGAGAAATGATAACTACCATATACAACCGAGAAGTTCTTTGAGTGGTCATGCTAATTAGGAATACTGCTGGCTTTACTAAAGTTCTAAAAATTATGCCAATTAGGCTCCTATGGCTTTTATGAGGCATGATGTACAATATAATAATGTAGGTAAAATAATCAGGAAATTCCAAATTTATGATGGCTATTTCCAGAGGGGCTTGAATTGGACCCAAGTTGTCCTTTTAAGAGAAAGTTTTCTTTGTTAATTATGGTGTAATCTAGAATTCCCTCAGTTTGCATTCATTGTGCATGAACCGGACATAGGATGATAACATTTACGAAGGGTCTCAACTTCCACACTGGAGCTGTTGGTGCACGTCCAACTGTACTTCCATCTACGATAAGTTGATCAAAAGTGCATGCCAGAAAATTAAAAAAAAGAAAAAAGACAGCAATGTGTCATAAATGAGAGATTATTTCAGCAACTCATTACTTTAGAGTTGGAAGATGCTAAAGAAGGTTAGGTTACATTTGTAAACTGATTAAAAGTAAATGCAAAAAAAATATTTAGAAACAGTATAGTTATTCACCTCCAAAAAATATCTTTAATCAATATCTCTGTATCTCTATCAAAAGAGAAATTATTGATGACAACTATTCTACCATTCAATGAAAAATCATCACATCATTTATTTTGGCTAGTCATAGTTGATAATAAATTTTTTCTATTCAAAATTTTCAATCTAGCTTTGATAATAATAAATCTTTTTTCATTCAAAATTTGAATCATGATGTTTGTTGATTTCTGATTTCTTTTTTATTAGAATGGATAATGTAGCAATTTTTTATTGGATGAACCAAAATACAAATGATAGATCAGTTCCAACTAGTAATTTCTTCTATTAAAAGTAAAAGATAATATAAAAATCTGAAGGAAGAGCCAAAAGGTAATTCAAAAATCCAGTGGAAGAGCCGATCACGAAGCTACGTATTAAATTGCCACTTTCTTTCTAATGACTACTTAGCATACTAAGGGTTCATTATGACTTCGATCTAACCCAAAGATTTCCTCATTGACTCCATAGATTGGTCGACACTAATTTTTTCTCATTAAAAAAATATTTTGTGCACCGCAGACGGTGCAGAACACATGCATTATCCATGGTGATTGGCTTACATGCGCAGCTGGAGCATGATGTGAAAAAAAAAATTTTGGCCTCGTACATCAGCCAATCATCGTGGGCGGTGCGTACGGTTCTGCATCGCATTGCTTGCGGTGCACATAGAATTTCCCTTCCTCATTATAATGCAAACCCCAAGGGCGGGATCCCACTGCGTGTCTTGGTCCGGCTTGTGTCAAATATGTGATACATGCAGCCAAAAGGAGGAACGTCTCTATCACGTCATCTTGATAGCCATCTACAGTGAAATTGAAATATGTAGTATAATGCATTTGAGGCTGCAAGTAGATTAAGTTGATCTATGACTCAATCCGATCCGAATCTGATTTAAGAATCTATAGAATAGCTTGAAGTTCTAAATTGGGCCCATTCTATATTTCAGATCGGATTTAGATTTATTGAGTTCTATAATACCAAGACACTAAATAAAAGAGAAATCAAAGAAAATAAAGATCAATGCAAATTCAAAATTTATGTGAAAAACCCCCTGAATCAAAGAAAAAAATCGCAGCCTTACCACAGGAGCTCCTATTAACCGTGGCTAGTGCTAATCTAAATGCAAGCTATTTCTACAAATTTTGACTCGACTCGATCCATCTCGACTCAATCTAATGATTATATAGGTCTAATTTGGATCTTTTGAACTGTTATCCAACACGGCCAGATTCAATCTGGCACAAATTATGTGATTTTTGTGTTATCGTACAATTGAACAAACTTCAAATGTGAGATTGTTTGTTAGAAAAAGTAGGTTAAAAAAATAAAAAATCATAAGTTATGAAACATTTAGTTACCTTTATTGTTAAATTCCTTGATCTAGTTCTTTGTTTTATTCCATCATTTATAAAGCACTAATCATAAAGCATGTTGTGCGAGTTTATTTTAATTAAGAGTTTGACCAACATACAGGTTTTAGCATGTAAAAAAATCTATGAACTATATTTATAAACTCTATCCATGCACAATAGGTAGAAATGAAAGCACTAGAAATTGTTTACCAGAATTTGGAGAACCAATTAATGGTAGCATCCATCATCAGGTAATTGGTTGGAAGCAAACGGTATTATCATCCCACTAATTCAGCTTCCTGATCTGATTTTATTCACGTGACACTGGAGATATTGAGGCAGATTAGACAGCTAAGTGGTACCCTTGAATGGAAAATTTGACTTTTAAACTATAGATTGATATCATGTCCGACTCTGTTTCACTCTATTGAAAATCTTTAAACATAACAATTCGTATAATTAATAATGAATGTTTGATTTTTTGAAATTCTTTTTAATTATCTTTTTGAGTCTTGTCAGAAAAATTATCATGCCGAATTTGTCGTAACATACTTTCAAATAGATATTCATATCTTATGATAAAGCTTTTTTTTTTTTTTTTGTCCAAATTTGACTATTTCACTTGAGAGCTCCACATGTCCAATTTGGACCTGATCCGGACTCAAATTTCTCAGATCGGAACTAGGTTATACATGGGATTGATCCAATTTGATTCATTTGTTAGATCAAAATTTTAGTCAGATTGAATCCAAACTGATCCAATTTTTTATTGAGTTGAATTTGGATCCAACATTAAGATCCAAATAAGAAACTAGGTTGGGTTTAGATCCCTCGTGACATAATCCACTCTGACCCATCAGCGCTCATGCGTGCATTCTAAAAGTAGTTATCACTTATAATAGGAGTAGACTCTATAATCTCCACTCTGCTCCAATCAACAACTACGACTGTAGCTTTTTTTTTTTCCTCCACATCTTCTAAACCGCGGTGGATGTAGCTAGGTTAAAGCTGGAGTAATTATATATACGTTCTTTCTCCCCTCCATAGCGTGTGGAGGCCGCCGTGAGGCCAAAGCCTTTCCATCATCTTTTGTCCTCACTTTAGTCGGAGTCCATGCTGGCCAGAGCTTTTAACACGGGGTTCGTGCTCCCTTTCACCGCATCAATAGTGGCGCATCAAAGTGCCTTTATTTTCTCAACATTTAAGTGCTACCCCAACTGCCCGGACGACTCCATAATTTAAGGACCCTTCATTTAAAACTCCCACCGGTCATGATAGCAGCTCACCTCCCCCACCATCCAGCTCTCTCTCTCTCTCTACAGTCTCCACTATATATGTATGCCCCAAGGCAAAGCGCACCATATGCCTTGCTAGTGATCCCTTCTCTCTTTGCTTCCATCTCTAGCTAGCTAGTCTCCTATAGCAATACAAACCATGGTTGTTGAAGATGAATTGCCTGCCGTCTATGGCCACAAGCTGTCCACGGTGGTCCCCGGCAGTGTCACCGGCGAGACCATCGTCTATGAGCTTGCGAACATCGATCTGGTCATGAAGCTGCACTACTTGAGGAGTGTGTACTACTTCAAGGCCAATGAAATCATCGACAACCTCACAATTCAGGACTTGAAGGGGCCCATGTTCCCCTGGCTGGATGTCTACCACCCGGTGTCCGGTCGAATCCGGCGAACGGACAACGGGCGGCCATATGTTAAGTGTAATGACTGTGGAGTTAGGATTGTGGAGACAAAGTGTGGTGTGACGCTGGAGGAGTGGTTGGAGATCAAGGACTCATCTCGATGGAGACAACTTGTGCCAGAGAAGGTGCTTGGTCCAGACTTGCAGTTTTCTCCGCTGGTCTTTGTTCAGGTGATCCTTTATCCCCTCATATTATAACTTGTTATTCTATGGATTTCTACAATGTTTGATGTCTTCTATAAATCTTATCGTCAGATTATGATCGCATCGCTAGCTAGCTTCGATCAACTAGACTTCAATCAACTTCTCCTTAATCGTTAACGCCAGAGTTTCTCGATTGATAGCAAAAATGGATGTTGGTATAGTGAAATCTTCACGATCATGTCAAGCCACCCTATTTGTAACATTTACAGTCTTGTTCGTTGCCATATATAGGGGACCTGGCTAGCAATAGCGTGCAAGAAACATGAGAGAACTCAGCAGTTAGTTTAACCTAGCTTCTTTCAATCTTAATGCCATGGTAGACTTTTGTTTGTAAGACTATTGACCGTAACCATCATCATCATTGAAGCCTCGTATGAGAAAGTAAATATGTGTTGCAGAATACTTGTTTGTAAAGTGATGCTACATCTACGCTCTTATTTCAATTTTTTTAGGAGAAAATAAAAGGCAGAACATATTGCTACATCCCGATGCATATAATTTTCAAAGTTCTGACAAATTAAAAGAGAAAATTTAGATCTCCATCTCATTAAGGAGTGCAGTTTCTCTTGGATACGTGACGGTCATTTTTCTCTCATGTACGGAAAAATTATATCTTGCACCATGAGCATCACATTAGTGGTGCAGTGCAGGGATAATTAGAGATAATGTGTATGAGATGGCTATAAGAAATAAGTACATAATGAATGGAGTTTACAGAAATTGAGATACATGATTGGTGTAGTGCGTCGCCATATAGTATCAAATATATTTTTTTAATGTCGGACACCTCATTCTGATGAACAAATGAACAAAGCCTCACGTGCAACATATGGTCTTAGCTTGGAGAAATTACACTCCATTGCTGCACGCCAAGCCCATCATCTTATCTCTCTCTTGTGGGTTCCATTCATTATACATTTGTCTCAATGATTAGCCACAAAAAGGAGATGAGCTGATTTGCATGGTGCATAGCCACCTTGGTGCATGCGACGGTAAGATGTCAATATCTGTGCAGCGTACGCACCATATTATAGTTTTAATGCAGACTTAGATGCTTCTTTTTATCAGATACCATCCTAGTATTTTAAGACATCCAAAAGTGCTAGGGAAAGAAACTTTTTTGTCGAGATTGGAAGCGGCAACGTGAACTCCAAGCGACCATGCGTTTTGCTTGGTTTCCGGAAAAAGCCTTCTCAAGTCATGGGAGTATTGTACCAGGACCTCAGATTAGATGCCACGTAGTCAAGAAACCAAAGCTACGAATCTGAACGGTTGATGATGTGGGGAGGCCTTAGGTTGGTGTTTGTTTATGTAAAGTTATTGGATAATAACGCATATCCCCATGCACTCTTCTGCTTTCACCTTCTTATTTTTCGTAAAAAATAAAACATAATTTAATGGCAGTAAAACTTGATTTCTTTGTTCTTGGGAGAGTAGCTACTCTAAATGCATCAACCAGGACCACGGCTTCAGAAAAATAAACTAGTTAATTCTTTTTTTCCCCCCTCAAAACCATAAATCTAGTTAATTCTTTAGTAAAGCCACAACCATAAATATCACATAAAGGTGGGGAGGTGGTCCTTGGTCGGAGACTATATTGGCCCTCATTAACTTAATTATCTGACTAAGACGTCTATCACAATTATAAGGAACCTACTCAAACCCTTAATAACACATGTGACATATCTCCAACTATCATTACTCATTTATCTACCAGATTCCGTCTCAGAATCCATTTAGTTAATGCACTTGTGTAGCTGTTGTGTCCTGAAGTCCACATTATTCTGGTAACTATCATAGATTGCTTATCCGAACCAAATCAGCTTTTCCACCTAAACCGGATCCACTTCCACGAATAATTCATGCTAGAGTTTGACCGGTTTGGACCTGGTATGGGTCCAAAATTTGGCCCAATCTGGTATAGAAAGGTCATGACTTGGATACAGTTATTGGCTAAGTTAACAAGTTCCATTTTTTTTGATAAATCGAATTTATTAAACCAATATAGAATATATATATCCATAGAAATCAAAAAATAAAATAATTAACAATTAGAAAGAATACCTGTTACAGCCATCCACAAGGTAGAACCAGCGTGATTCACTATAGTTAGAACAGTGGTTTGAGCTAAAATTTAGAGAGGTGGTAAATTTGATAGGTATCTAGTAGGCAAGCTATCGTCACTCAATCTGGATGGCCACGTGGTCATAACCCGTACGCCATCTTCATTAGGCCTCACAGCATTTGTGGGGCCATATATTATCCATCAATCAGGAGTAAACCATCAGCAGAAATAAATGGCATGGAAGTGATTCTTTATTGACGTGGACTCAAGAGAGAGGGCCTAGTGTACAGCGTGCTATATAAGGTCCAC
Source organism: Elaeis guineensis (assembly GCF_000442705.2). Classification (NCBI taxonomy): domain Eukaryota; kingdom Viridiplantae; phylum Streptophyta; class Magnoliopsida; order Arecales; family Arecaceae; genus Elaeis; species Elaeis guineensis. Next base: position 175,693,259 of record NC_025993.2, on the reverse strand, counting down.
CCCGAACTCTGTTATCTTTTCCAACAAAAACAAGTAAATTCGGTTTGGGTATGATGCACCAAATGGTGCATCAACAATGCCTCGCTTTTCTTGCAGATGAAACTTCTATTCAATCATAATCTTTTATGATGCAACATGTGCACCGTAAAAATGCTATGTATCTTTAGAAAGCCGCTATCAAGAGATGAACAGTTATCAACCCATGTGCATTATGCATGGTATGATATATATATTCGTATGATGGTGATCCATCTCTTGATGATGGCTATTCATGTCCTATGGCTATACGGTATTCTACTGTGCCACATGTGCACCACATAAGATCCATGCCTCTTTGCCTTTCTCCAAGTTGTATAAAAATTAACAACAATAAATTGCTTCTAGTTCTACTAGAAGGAAATGCAATAAATTTATAGGTTAAGCGTGTCATGTGGCTGGTTGAATAAATTTGAACCTTACCCGCTTATTTTTATATAGAATTCATACATCCCTTTTTAATTTGGTCATATACTTTAAAAAAATATAAATAAAATAGCTCACAAACACTAAGTAGCCTAGGATTGATTACACTATTACTACCATTATTGTAGGGTTTTGGACCATGTCTCGGTGGTCTATTTAACCTCCATAATGATCCATTAGGTTGGGGTCTAAATCAAAACCTAATTGTTATATCGTAAGGAAAGAAAAATATGGTCCTGACCCTTTTATATAATTATTTGAGAATTATAAATATATACTTGGTGCTAAAAGAATTAAAACCTAATGCATGCATATCTAAAAAAATAAAAAGATGCTCGTCAATTTTTAAATGAGAAATGTCTTAGCCATGGTTTGTCAGGCCATTCGGTTCGATAAAAGAAAATTGAATTTGTGACTTATTAGGGGAATGCCAATATCTCGTGGTATCTTTCAAAATTAGTAATAAGCGGATTTATTGGACCCAATCTAGAGAGTCATATAATTTGCTCAGGCTGTTTAAGGTGTGAGTACTCTTGTTATTGAGGTTGGTGTATGGTATATAGTTATTTTATTGATATCTATTCAAATTATATTTTATATCTAGATTTTTTTTAGTAACATATATCTAGGTTTTAATATCCATCAAACCCTATTTAAATATGTAATTATTGAACACATTGCAATAAATATAGACCGGTATAGAATGCTGGAAATTGATAGTTGTATCTAGCTTCATTTACATCCATAATGGTAACCGCTTCAATTATTAAGGATTTCATACTTTGTGAAAGCACACATAACTTTGCCATCCATATCATAATTTAAATATATATTACCTTCTCGAATTATATGTTACATGTAAGATCTAGTAGCATTAGGATTGAGAATACCCTCAGTTATAGGGATCAATATAACAAAGAGATTTAGGAAATTAGGTTTCTCTTGGTGACAAGTAACTCTCTGAGCACAAAGAAGTTAAATATAATGCTATTAAAGACTAACCAATGCTGACATCAATAATTAACATTTTCAATGTTTGGGAAATACTGTTGAAGACAAACTAATTTAGATAAAATCAATGGAGTGACACTTACATTTTAACATAAGCTGAACTTGCTAGAAAAAATGGGCATTCTAGTGAGGTCTGAGGATATTACCGCTCTAAGGTCTAAAAAGAGTCAAATTTCGCAACCTTCCCCTTGCTTTCAGAGTAGTTTCTACGTTTTAAATCCATGTCACCTAGATCACAATGAATAACCTTGTTTTTGCATCAAAGCCCACCCTCATAACCTAGACACCCTATCAGATCTAAATCCTTTTTTTCTCATCAGGTTTGGATTTGGATTCAACATGGATCAAATCTATCTAGAATCTAACATTTGGTTAGAATATCCTCTTCATAGTTTTATTATATTATCACTTTCAATCAAGTTAAAAATACTCTAACTACCACAGTATAGTTGATTAATTTTATCAACTAATCACTCTCCTTCTGCTTATTCTTTTTTCAGTTTACTCGATTCAAGTGTGGAGGAATGGCAATTGGATTCAGCTGGTCTCATGTCCTTGGAGATGCAATAACAGCTGCAAATTTTATCCACCTGTGGGCACAGTTACTCAGTGGTGGTAGTCCTAAATGCCAGCCTATCCACAAACATGAAACCAAAACAGAAAAGACTCTTATAAAGTCACCTACCTCCCTCGAACTGCTTTCAGTTAAGCAGGTCGAACTTGTTGGAGATTCCTGGCTATCTTTGAACAACAGTAAAATGGCAACGTACTCCTTCCAAATTACTGAAGCAAAGATCAGGCAGATACAAGCAAAGGAATCGAGTAAAGTTTCATCATTTGAAATCATTTCAGCTCTAATCTGGCAATGCTTGGCGAAGATTAGAAAAGATAAAGAACCCACGTTGGTGACAATTTGCAAGAATGACCCTTCAGTAAAAAGAAGTGGGCTTTTTAGCAATGTGCAAAAGATAGGTACAGTGGTGTCGGACTTCTTCCCTTCCAAGGTTGCCATCTCAAAGCTAGCATCTATGATTGCTAAACAGCAAGTAATTGAAACAAAGATAATCGAAGATTTGGTGGAAAAAGAAAGTGGGACACCAGATTTTATTATTTATGGTGCAAATCTGACTTTTATTGACATGGAAGGGGTTCCATTGTATGAGTTGGAGCTTAAGGATCAAAAGCCCATTCATGTAGACTTCAGTATCGATGGTGTAGGTGATGAAGGAGCAGTGCTGGTGCTTCAGTGTCCACAAAAAACTTATGGCAATGGTGAAAGTGGAGGAAAAATGGTAATGCTCATTCTACCAGAAGATCAGATCTCTCCACTTCGGGAGGCACTGGAGAGTGCATCGGGTATTGCTTAAGAAGACATGAGAATTTTCTCTGTCAAGAATAAATGTAAAATTCTCAAAATGAAGGCACCATAGGGAGGAGAAAAACAAGATAGGCTGTCAGTTGTTGATCAATTATCTAAGCATGCTGGATGAATCAGTAAGGTTTAATTTTGCTTGCATAACAGGTTTTCAAGTTGTAAAGCTTCAATAAAGAAATCCTGGCCATTGTCAATGTAATGCATGTTTTATGTTAAATATAAATTAGAAGTGGTTTATGTAAACTATATTATGTTATGGAAACAGTGACAATGATATCATGTTTCAAAAAGTATGTAGAGTATCAAATATTAAGAAGCTTATGAGTGATACCTACATTCAGTTTCTCGTTTGTAGCTTTCAATTTTCTTATCGTTTTTATTGGCAATAGCAGCAGCACCTACAGAAACAATTCTTAATATTTGCTATACTTCGCAAAGAAGAAAGTTGAATTTGTACCCAACAAAAAAAAAAAACAAGAATAGATTTAAGATTTTTCTTATTTTTATCTTTTTTTAGAAATGTAAAACACCTAAGGAACCTAGCATATTTTTTACATCGACTTATTCTTTTTGTTTTAAAAAAAATATAAAACAGAATAAAAAGATGATATGGTAAATCGAATAAAAATAATTTGTTGGATAAATGTTCAACTGTAACAATCAAAGTGGGAAAGTGTTTATCAAACTAAAATAAAACAACTTTCTGCAAAAAAAAAAAAAAATTAAAATCAGAACCAATGAACTATTCATCATACTTCGTGCTCCTTACACGAATCTACACATGCCGAAACAAAACAGAATCAGATGGTATTAACCGTTGGATCACTGGACCCCCAGCACCAATGGATCCGGGGGGTCAGACCATTTAAGAATATAACCAGCCCCTTTGCCGACCCAAGGGCTTCTCCTCTCAAAATCCTAAACCACAAGACTTCTCTCATGGGTCGCTCAGAGAGAGCTCCAGGCATGGCGAAGTCGATTGAGAACACTAAGGAGGATGCCGCCAAGCTCGCCACCCAAGAGGCCGCCCTCGCCGCCCCCAAGCTCCCCGTCCGTGGACCCCTGCGATCGATTTATTTTTTCTATTCTTTCTTTCCTCAGAACTGGATCTCGATTTATTTTTTCTTGGTTTCAATGCTTTCTGAGATTCAATCCTCTTGAGTCTCTTTTTTTTCTTTCTAAAATTAATTTTTATGATAGTTTTGATTGCCTTAGTAATTTTCTTTTTATTTTTTTATTTTGGCTGATCCATAGCATTTTGAATTTTTTTTTTCTTTCCGATCTTCTTGATTTCTAGAGTCCATTTCACCTCTTGTTATCCTTGCATAATTGTCTATCTAATGTATCGTATGCATTTTATTGACATGGGGAATGTGAGCATAATGTAAAGTTCATTGAAAACTTTCTCCTCTGTTATTAAAGCCATAAAATGGGAAGGAAGTCTCTGGAACAGCACGTTAAACTATTTAGATCGCACCATATTGTTTGCCTAAATATTAAAACGCTCTTATGTTTTGTGTTTCAAATATTTTTTTTTGTTCAGTTACTCTTCTTCTTTGGTAATGACGATGCTAGTAATATTTGGGTGATTTTGAAAGGATTTTTCTAGTTGCCATATATGTCTAATAAATAGAGTTAATGAGTAAAGCCTTAAATGGAGGAATTCATATTGCTTGATTTATCTGTATGAGAAATATCTCTAGCTGAAATGAATTTGAACTGTTATCAATGCCCAATCTGATCTGCATTCTTTCTTTTATCTTTTTTATTTTTTTATATTATTTTAGAAAAGCTTGGGCCTCATAAGCATAAATCTTCTGAACTGGTGGTATTTTTGAAAGACATTGAAAGAAATCTTCATCAAGTGAATGCTATAACACAATCTTTATCGAGCTGCTTAAAACTGATGATAGCATATTTTGATTTGATTGCATTGTGGTAAGCTTTAGGATGGAAAAAAAATACAAATACATTGTAAAGTCTAGATAAGTGACGTGACTCTTCTACATTAAATATTTTCAGACCTCCAAAATACTGTTTTAAAGCTTCTTTGAGTACATTATCTGGCACCAAAAAAGCTTATCTTCATCAAAAACCATATTAGCATCAAACTCATAACATAAAAAAATAAAAAAATTTTATACTTTATCTTAGCATCCCTTATAAATATTTTTGTCTCAACAGCCAATATCCAGGTTGTAAATGTATCATGTCAGAATTTGTCAGCTGATATGCCGACCTCCTGCTGATAAAATAGTATGTGCTGTTTCATCATTGGAATCCCTCATATACACGAGATCAATATCTTGAGTATATAAAACAATCAAAATATCAAGAAACCCATGTGCAGCGGTAAGGTGGAATGGCATTATCCCCTTGGCATCTGTCAATACATTTGCACCATTTTTCAACAGTAACCAAGCAATTCTACCGTCCAAATGAATTGATTAATATTAAAAAATAAATATTATTTTATTAAATCATATAATGGTCTTATTTACGTATTTTTTGTTACCGTTCTGGACTAAAGAGTAGTGTAATGCAGTATGCTTGATTTCATTAGTATAGTCAATATTTATGTTAAACTTCAGCAAGATATTGAAAGAAATTTTTATCAAGTGAATGCCTATGACATAATCTATCCATGTTACTCAATACATCGATAGACTTTTACAAAACTTTACTTCTGCAGATCTTAAAACTGATGATAGTAAATAATTATTTTTATTACAAGTTGCATTCGAGAGCAGTCAGTTAGTGAACTAATTTTTTTTATTTGAAGCTTTATATTATTGTTCATATAAATATAATTTCTAAAAATATAGTTAGGGACTAATTTTTTTTATTTTATTTTTTAGCTTTTTATATCTCATTGCTGTACCAAGGGCTACTTATAGAATTACTTGCTGAAATTCCAAGGGCTACTTATAGAATTACTTGCTAAAATTTAGAAGGGTTGGCCTTCATTTGGGATAATGCACATTCTGCAAGTAGCCCTTAGTACAGTAATAAGCAATGAGGTATAGGAAAGCTGAAAAAATAAAATAAAAAAAATTAGTACCTAACTATATTTTTAAAAATTATATTTATATGAGTTATAATATAGAGCTTCAAATAAAAAAAATTAGTTCACTAACTGCCTGCTCTCGAACGTAATTTATAATGAAAATAGTTATTTGCTATCATCAGTTTAAAGATCTGTAGAAGCAGAGTTTTGTAAAAGTCTATCGATGTATTGAGTAGCATGGATAGATTATATTATAGGCATTCACTTGATAAAGATTTTTTCAATATCTTGCTGAAGTTTAACGTAAATATTGACTAAACTGATGAGTCAAGCACACTGCATTACACTACTCTTTAGTCCATAACGGTAACAAAAAGTACGTAAATAAGATCATCACATGATCTAATAAAATAATATTTATTTTTTAATATTAATCAATTCATCTGGACGGCAAGATTGCTTCGCTACTGTTGAAAAATGATGCAAATGTATTGACAGATATCGAGGGGATAACGCCATTCCACCTTGTCGCTGTACATGGATTTCTTGATATTTTGATTGTTTTATATACTTAATATATTGATCTCGTGTATAGGAGAGATTCCAACGATGAAACAACACTCTTTTATGCCATCAGAGGCATGCACCTAAGCTGTATAAGCTTTTTAAAGGATAAAGACTCTAATTGGAGCACCAAAAACACTAGGTACTAAACTCAAATAAATAGTCCACATTGTGTTTATCTGTTCTACCACCTAACATGCTATTTTATCAGCGGGAGGTCGGCATATCAATTGACAAATTCTGACATGATATATTTACAACCTAGATATTGGGCTGTTGAGACAAAAATATTTATAAAGGTGCTAAGATAAAGTATAAAAATTTTTGATTTTTCTATGTTATGAGTTTGATGCTAATATGATTTTTGGTGAAGATAAGTTTCTTTGGTGCCAGGTGATGTACTCAAAGAAGCTTTAAAACAGCATTTTGGAGGTCTGAAAATATTTAATGTAGAAGAGTTACATCACTTATCTAGGCTTTACAATGTATTTGTATTTTTTTTCCATCCTGAAGCTTACCACAATGCAATCAAATCAAAATATCTGAAAGTTGGGCCTATGCAATTGAGGATCGGACAAGCATATCAAAAGCAAAGTAAGAAGTTCCTAAATTCAAAGATAATCAATTACTCTGAAGTATGTATTTTTGACAGTCTTATTTACAGTGCCATCTTTTTATGGACCACAATGCATGTCAACTATGCACTTCAAAAGAAGTTCCCAATCTGCATCGATATTGAACATATTTGTCTTACTTGCATTTGATGACTCTTTTCCTTAGAGAGGCCAATAGAGTTGTTGGACATTTATTTGGATCCTTAGAAGAAAGAAAAAGAAGATAATATTGATACTTGATATTTAACATATTAGAGATGTATAAATTGCATCATTCCATTTCACACTATCTTGTTTGTGTACTAGACTTATCAATATGAGGGCAATTGTCCTATGCAATGTACCAATAGTTCTTCTGTCCTCTTTTTCTGTCACTGATTTACAACCACCAAGTTTGACACATTTATGAAACCACACTTTATAAGTGCTTGAAGAAGAAGTTCCTATTTAACATAGACGGTCACTCTTAAATTCTGTGGCCACTCATATAGGTTTTACACGTTGTATAGACTTTACTTCCCTATGTAATTAGTTTGTGACATTAAGATGAAGTTTTAGTACTGGGAGGGCAAACTTGTAAATACTGTACCTATCATGTACAAATTAAAGCAACAGTCTATGATGCTCTTCCCTATTGTTATACTCAAATGCCATTCTCAATCGAAGCTTTAATGTCATAAACCTTCTTTGTTGCCCTTCCAATATCAGTACCCAAGAACAACATTGGAGTTTTAGATCATGCTATCATGTTATAATACTTTCTCTGAGAGACTGTAGGGGTGATTCAAAGAGAGGATATAACTTGTGTAAGTAGTTTTATGCAGATGGTGTATCAATATCAGGGGGTTAATGGGCTCGGGTTACTTGCACTAAGGTGGGTTTGGCCTTGCTTCCACTAAATGGAATGCAAAATCCAGGTCGAAGAGAATAAAAATTAAAAAAGAAGTGGTTACCCTGATAAATACTATAATATCTCCTAGTACCAACGGGACATGACCTACTCACTTATAACTATGTTCAACTTGAACTAAAGCCAGAAACTTGATTCAGATATTGCATTCCAACAATTGACAAATCGATAAAAAAGAGAGAGAGAAAAAGATCACAAAGAAAAACAATCCATACACTTGACCTAACTTCAAGAATCCCACGGACCTGGCATCCAGCTTCAGTTCTCCTTAAAGCTTTAGAGAAAGATGAGCTGGTCGGTAGGAGTTTACTATGGATTTCATGATCTGTGCTGTTCTAATGCTTATTTGACTGTCAGTTGACGATGCTCTGTGCAAGATATTTGTCTTCATGCTAGAACTTTCTTTCCATTATAGAATTCTGATTATAAAATTCTGATCTATGTGTTTTATTTCGTTGCCTCTCTGGCTTTCATACTTATGTCAATTACTCGTCTAAAATTTTCTCTACAGGTTCCAATGTATTCTAAGATATGCGAATGTGCTGGTGGTGGTTTCACTTTTCTTTTTTTTACGATCTTGTGGTAGGTCAACTTGCGTGGAAGCTTTTTAGTATCGATGCATCGATCATTCATTGGACTTGATGTCTCTATTTTTTTTTCTTTTTTTTGCTCTAAACATACACTTTCTATGATGATATTTGACTCAGTAGATTGAACTGAGAATTCTTTACGACTATTAACAGTCCATATTAATACACTCTAGCCATTTTCATTTTGAAGTTTATGGTAAAATTACTTTCACTATTGGTTCTCTTTGAATGTCATTTACTTTATGGCAAGCTTATGCACAGAATGCCTGGGCTGGCTCTGAATATGGTAAATTTTTTTGCTCATCTAGAGTACAAGAGGGTTTGTTGGAGTGAGGCTCAGCTTAGGTTCTTTCTTTCGAGCCATTTCCTAGCAGGTCTTGGTCTTGCAAATTTGTAAGGGGATCTGTCCTACTTTTGGAACAAAACCTGGTCGTTACGTGTGCGTCCTCTTGTTAGGCGAAGTGATGGCCAAAATAAATAAAATATTGCAAACTATAGTTATGGTACGGTTACTGGTCAGGGCCCTATATTCAGGTATCTTGGCCCAGGTTTACTTCGATTGTGCCTTTCAAAGGATGGGCTAAATGGTCCAGGCCCAGGTTTAGCTGTATCAGACTTGAGCACTCCTTCAGCACTAATTTTATGTTTGCTATTTTTGTTTGAATTTCCAAATGATGTCGGTTCTGGGAGAGATTCTACACTTTGTTCTATCCTTGTGGAAGCCTTATACATTCAATTAACTTACTAACGATTCAATTCTTGTTTGCCTCGTATGAGTGTAGCGAGTGAGTGTGTTAGGCCATGCCGAGTTCTTAGGTAAACTTCTTCTGTTGTTATTAGAAGAAGTTTGCCATATCGGTCATTGTCCGTAGCGGAAGTTTCATAATCTAGAAACCCATTTTTTAATAGCAACGAAGTAATTCTATTGGAACTAAGTATGTGCGAAGATATTGTAAAATACTGTAAACAGTCATTCTTCTTGTTTTTTTTTTTTGGGTGAACAATCATTCATCTTTTTAATATAAAATCTCAGCCACTCTTTTCAAACACACCGCACCCGTCCAATTTGTGGAAGGAAATATCTTAAACTATAAAGCTGATAATGGATATCCTCAATGAAGGTGCTGCAAATACATCACTCCAACCATCTTGCCTCCAATCAAATCTTTTCAGGCGCATAACTAAAGAAGAAAATATCTATTAACTTCTCCACATAATGCAAAATGAGTATGAGTAAAATTAGATTTTGACATCATGTCCCTCGAATAGCTTCCGGACAATCAAGATGCAAAGGAACATATTATGATCTTTCAAAAAAAAAAAAAAAAAACCACAGCACAGTTGACCTCCAACCTTCTAATAAGCATGGTCTTGGCCTCTTAAAATATTTCCAACTAAGTCAAACAGAATATAACTACTCAAAAGGTCATCATGACAGTGGTAGGAATGAATGAGTAGACAATCGCAAAAAAATATTAAATTTCATAAAAATAAACATTAAGAAAATATTAGAAAAAATGGGGAAGAGCATAGGATCTAAATGCAGGAGACCGTGAGGATGTATATTGAGAAGTTTCTTTTGAGTTTCTTATACACAGCATAGTGATGCTCTCCTCCACATGCCTCCAACAGGGATCAAAAGAAAATATTTTTATGAGCCTGGTGCAACAAAATATTGCCATTTGAGATGAGGAAGCAAAAATTATTATCTAGGACCAGAATTGTTGGTTCTCCACCAGCTCACCGGAGAGAAGCAAGGGTCCTGAACTTCATTGGTGGCATTCTTGATCCATTAGTTGCGATAGGAATAATAAAATTCAAGTTAAGATAGCGAAAATGCTACCAGGACAGGAACCAACCTCATATGATTTTTTTCAGAAAAAGTAACGTGACACAAATTTCTCATACCCCCTTAATGCAGATCCTTCAAAAGGTCTGTAAGGGATTCAATGAGATTACAGCATCAGTTGATAATCAACCTCACAAAGATGAGCTAAGGTGAGGGTTCCAACTTAAGGAAAAATAAAGGCAAAAACCAACGTCTTGAAGATGAGCTAAGTTGAGAATCTCAACATCAAATGAGTTTTTAGAGCATCCTAATTATTGGGATATACCAACCGACCCCTCTACGCCGACTTACCCTCAGATTTGTCCGACCGACGTCCGACTCTACCAATCGGACCGACCGACGGCTCCGACGATGGCTGCCGACAATGGCTTTCGACGATATCCGATCGAAGGTATGTTGGCCGAACAGACTCATACTGTTCCCGACCGGTCAGCGGTCGAGCCCAAATCACCGACCCCCTATCGAGGGTGGCAGCCGACGTCCGACTTTCGCTAGGCATCAGACCAGCCAATGGTGTCCCTGGGTTATCACCCGATGTCTCGACAGCCGAATACCGACATATAGTCGGCCAGCCCACCCAAACGCCGTACGATTGCTATGGGCAGTTGTCCTATCAAGACCATGCGGCATGGCCGTCTTGGGGCATTGTCCTACCAAGGACATAGATTGATCCCAGTGACTTGACAGCCCATGACGATTTGACAGCCCACGGCGATTTGACAACTCCTCAGTTGTCTGCACCATCAATGATGGGACCATACCGCATTCTACTATAAAACGGAGTAAGGCAACAGTACTGGTAAGTCCTAAGGCCTAAGGGCTGAGTTTCGAGAAGCACCTCTTAGCTCTTGAGCTCTCTTTTCCTTTCTCCCGCTGAGCCCCTGATTTTTCACTGTTGCCTAGTTTCTTCTCTGACTTGACCGTCGGAGGATCTTTGTCGGAGGCATTTTCGGTCTGTGAGGACTTTTCTTGCAGGTGCGGACACCGACGATCGGACGACGGGGATTGGCCGCAACAGATTTGGCACGTCAGGAAGGGGGGTATTCGACAGAGGTAAGCCAGCGAGCTCCACAGGACTTGAAAAATCTCTCAAAATAACGAAAATCAAAGCTCAACGATCGAGAGCTACCGAGTCGACGAGACGCTCTTTCCATCGGGAAGAGGCTCCTCCTTCACCTTCCATGGCGGAGCCTAGCTCTCCGCATCCGGTGGTAACTACGGAGGCGCAAATCGCGGCGATCGTGCGGCAAATGATCGTTCTGACAGACGCGGTCAAAAATCTCCAACAGCAACCGACTCAGTTACCGCAGCTGCCGGCGGAACGATCGGCGGCGCACCCTATGCCGTCCAGAAGCAGCCGCCGACGTCTGTATCAACTTTCGTCTCCTCTTCAAGAGCAGCCGTCTCAGCACTTCCACCGAGAAGGGGCGAGGCAGCCACGGCACGACATCCATCGATCTCGGCGTCCTCCTTCCCAACTGGAGCGGGCAAGGAAGGAGAAGCGGCCGTGGACACCGTCCGCCTCACTCTCAAGTTCATCGAGAGGTTCGACCCCTGGGGTTTCTCAACACCGACGGCTGGACGACTACGAACGTAAGTTCGAAGAAATCGATCGTCAACTTGTCCAACTCCAGACGGATGGTCAGAAATCTTCGAATGACATCGACTTTCGGACCACTCAACCTCTCTCCCGATTTGTCCTCGACGAGCCGATCCCTAGTCGGTTCAAGATGCCTCACGTGGAGCCTCACGATGGCTCCACCGACCCAGTTGACCATCTGGAGAGCTACAAGGCTCTCATGACAATTCAGGAGGCAACCGATGCCCTCCTTTGCATTGGCTTTCCCACCAGGCTCCATAAAGCTGTCAGGGCTTGGTACTCCGACCTCCGCTCAGGGAGTATCCATTCTTTCGGACAGCTCGAGCAATCTTTCGTGGCTCACTTCAGCACCAGCCGGAAGTCGCAGCAAACCTCGGACAGTCTTTTCTCCCTCAAACAGAGAGAAAATGAGACACTCCGATATTTTGTGGTCCGATTCAATGCGGCCACACTTGAGGTCTGGGACCTCAACGAAGACATGGCAATCTCAGCCATGAAGAGGAGGCTAAAAGGATCCCGGTTCACATATTCTTTGGACAAGACCCTCCTCCGGACGTATGCCGAATTGCTGGAGCACGCATACAAATACATGCATGCGGAGAAGGAGCTTCCGACCGACACCTGATCGAAGGCGCAGGCCAAAAAGAGAAGCAGAAGAAGAACTGGGCTGCTTCTGAACCCAGCAGGCCCTCGACTGATAAACAGGTTCGTCCCGACGACGGAGTCCGAGATCGCCCCGACGTCGGAGTCTGAGACCGACACATCACAGGTATGACTCCTACATTCCTCTCTCTGCTCCTCGTGCACAGATCCTGATGGAGATCGAAGGAGCAGAATACCTGCGACGGCCCCCGCCTCTAAAGGCAAAGGGCCTCAATCGGAGAAGATACTACCGGTTCCATCGGGGCCACGGTCACACCACCGAGCAATGCATCCAACTCAAGGATGAAATAGAGGCCCTCATACGACGAGGGTATCTCGAAAAGTACCGAAGGGACCCACCGGCTCGGCCCCTTCCCGACCGACAACCCCAACCGACTGAAGAGGCAGCGAATAATCAGCCTACGGCTGGGGTCATCAATATGATCTCCAGACGATCGGATCGGGGGACGACTGCTGAAGAGGAGTCGATGAAGAGGCCGTGCCAGGACAATGTAATCATCTTCACAGATGAGGATGTCCGGAGAATCCAAACTCCCCATGATGATGCTGTTGTTGTCTCGACGACGATAGCGAACTATGATGTAAAAAGAATTCTTGTAGATAATGAAAGCTCAACTAATATTTTGTTTTACTCAGCCTTTTTTCGAATGCGACTGTCGACTGACCGACTCAGGAGAGTCTCTATGCCCCTAGTGGGTTTCGCCGAAGAAGCCATCGCGGTGGAAGGAGAAATTACTCTTCCCATGATAGTTGGGACTGAATCAAGATAAAGTACCATCCACATGACATTCACGATCGCTCAAGTACCTTCGGCCTACAACGCCATACTTGGAAGACCTGGACTAAACGCCCTCAGGGCGATAGTCTTAACATACCACTTGCTGGTCTGGTTTCCGACTAAAAATGGAGTCGGAGAAATGCGTGGGGATCAACAACTCGCCCGGCAGTACTTTCAAATCTCTACTCAAAGCAATGAATTAAAGGACTCCCTGACGGTCGACAAGCTGGACCAATAGAAAGAGGAGGAGCGGGGTGAACCGGCTGAACAACTGATTTCCATCCCGATGATCAAAGATCCTGAACAGGTCGTCTGGGTCGAGTCGCAGTTGTTCGACCCGGAGCAACGGCAGCTGATAGAGCTGTTGAAAGCTAACACCGACGTATTCGCTTGGTCGACAGCGGATATGTCTGGCATACCTCTGGAAACAATGATTCACCGATTCAACATCGCCCCTAGCGTGAAGCCGGTGAGACAGAAGAAACGGACTTTCGCCTCCGAAAGACAGAAGGCCATCAACGAGGAAGTGGACAAGCTACTCGAGGCAGGCTTCATCAGAGAAACCACATATCTCGACTGGCTCGCAAATATCGTCATGGTGAAGAAAGCCAACGAAAAGTGGAGGATCTGTATCGACTACACCGACCTGAATCGGGCCTGTCCGAAGGACAGCTTTCCACTGCCAAAGATCGACCAACTGATGGATGCGACGTCCGATCATCGACTGCTCAGCTTCATGGATGCCTTCGTCGGATATAATCAAATCCGAATGGCACCCGAGGACGAAGAGCATACAGCCTTCGTGACCGTCAAGGGCCTCTACTGCTACAAAGTGATGCCCTTCGATCTGAAGAATGCCGGAGCCACCTACCAACACCTCGTCAATAAGGTCTTCAAAGATCAAATCGGACAAAATATGGAGGTGTACGTGGACGACATGCTGGTGAAGAGCGCACAGGCTTCAAATCATACCCAAGACTTGGAAGAAACCTTTCGTACTCTTCGGCAACATCGGATGAAGCTAAATCCAACTAAGTGCGCCTTTCGGGGTAGCTTCGAAAAAGTTCCTCGGGTTCCTCATTTCTCAATGCGGAATCGAGGCCAACCCCGAGAAGATAAAGGCGATCATCGACATGCGGCATCCGAATACCAAAAAAGAGGTGCAGCAGCTCAATGGAAAGATCATCGCACTCAGCCGATTCATCTCTCGGTCGGCTGAGAGATACCTCCCGTTCTTCAAAATCCTGAGGCAGACAAAGAATTTCTCTTGGTCGAATGAGTGCCGGCAAGCCTTTGAGGATTTGAAGAAGTATCTGACTTCTCCGTCCCTGTTTGCAAAGCCGGAGGTCAGAGAAATATTGTACCTTTATTTGGCCACCGCTCCAGAGGCTGTTAGTTCGGTGCTCGTCCGGGAGAACGAGAGCCGAACTCACCAGCCCATATATTATACCAGCAAAGTGCTCCGCGGGGCTGAAACTCGATACTCGAAGGTGGAAAAGATGATATTTGCCTTAGTCATATCCGCGCAATGACTTCGTCTGTATTTTCAAGCACACGCCATCGTGGTCCTCACCAACCAGCCCTTGAGGGTGATCCTCCACCGCCCCGATACATCGGGACGACTGGCGAAATGGGCGGTGAGGCTGAGCGAGTTTGACATCCAGTATCGACCATGACTTGCTTTGAAAGCCCAAGTCTTGACCGACTTTATTGCGGAATGCCCGACAGCCGACCAAATGTCGAAAGACGGGAGCTCCAAAGAAGCTGCGACTTCTGAATTTGACCCCGAGTCAACCTGGGTGTTACACATAGATGGAGCCTCCAATGCCCAAGGGAGCGGAGTCGGGTTCCTGCTCACCAACTCGGAGGGAGTGGTTACCGAGTATGCCCTCCGATTCGACTTCAAAACTTTCAATAATCAAGCCGAGTATGAAGCGCTTCTCGCCGGCTTGAAAGTGGTGAAGGAGCTCGGGATCGATAGCCTCAGAGTTTTCTCCGACTCCCAACTGATTATGAGGCAAGTCAAAACTGAATTCGAAGTGCGGGACCCGACCATGGCAAAATATCTTCAGAAGGTGAGAGATCTCGTGGCACACATCAAGTATTTCGAGATCTCCCACATTTTTAAGTCGGAGAATGCTCGGGCCAACGCACTCTCCAGGCTTGCGACATCTGCCTACGGCACTTTGGGTCGGACACTTGTGGAGAGTCTCGAGCAACCGAGCATCGACAGGGCGGAGGAGGTACTACAACTGACGACCGAGCCAAACTGGATGGACCCGATCGTTCAGTATCTGACTGACGAAATCAGCCCCAAAGATCCCATGGAAGTCAGGCGACTCCGGTGGGTGGCCTCCCAATATGTAATGATGGACGGACGACTCTACAAAAGGTCGTTCTCCCTTCCCTTGCTACGGTGCCTGGACCAACGGATGCGGACTATGCACTCAGGAGGTGCATAAAGAGATCTACGGGAGTCACCTGGGGGCAAATCCTTGGCCTACAAAGTCCTGCGGTGAGGTTACTACTGACCCACCATGAAGAAAGATGCGGCTGACTTGGTTCGGAGGTGTGAGCCGTGTCAGAAGTACGCCAACTTACAACATCGGCCCACCAACCAACTGACTTCCATTGTCGCCCCATGGCCCTTCGCCCAATGGAGGATCGATATACTCGGCCCTTTCCCTCCGGCATCTGGCCAAAGAAAGTTTATAGTTGTCGCGATCGACTACTTCATCAAGTGGGTGGAGGCTGAACCTCTGGTGCAAATTATCGAGCGTAAGATGGAAGACTTTGTCCAGAAGTCCATCATCTTTAGGTTCGGACTACCACACACCATCATCACCGACAATGGACGATAGTTTGACAACAATGATTTCAGGAAGTTTTGTGCGAGATTTCATATCACGCACAGGCTGACCTCGATCGGCCATCCACAATCCAACGAAAAAGTCGAAGTAACCAACCGGACCATTCTGCATGGGTTGAAGACTCGACTAAATGAAGCCAAAGGTCTCTAGGTCGAAGAGTTGCATTCGGTCCTGTGGGCATACCGAACGATACCCCGGGCCCCGACCGAAGAATCTCCTTTCAACCTGGCCTATGGGACGGAGGCAATGATCCCACTAGAGATCGGGCTACCATCGACTATAGTTGAGCAATACTGTGAATCGGGCAACTTCGAGTGTCGGAGAGCTGACTTGGACCTCCTGTTCGAGCTCCAACGCGAGGCTCAACTCCGCATGACTTCCTACCGACAAAGAGTGGCCCGATACTACAACGCCAAAGTTAGACCAAAATCTTTCAGAACCGGAGACCTGGTTTTGAGGAAGCAGAAGTCTCGAAGCCTCAGAATCAAGGAAAACTATCTCCAAACTGGAAAGGACCCTACAAGATTGCAGACACCTGTAGGCCGGGCGCCTACCGACTTGAAACCCGAGAGGGACGGCCATTCTTCGGACCTGGAATGCTGACAACCTGAATTGTATTACCAATGAACTCTGTATGCCCTTCTTGCTTGGAATACAATATAATTTCAAAACTCCAGAGTCTACAAAGTTTGGCTCTCTGCCGAAGGTCCGCCCTTGCCAGAAGTACGAGCCTCGACATCCCGACTTGATCCCAACATCTCGTTGGAAATCTACAACTGGATTGCCGAATCTATGACTCGATCATCGAATCTACGTCGAGCCTACGGCTCGATCGCCGAACCAACGGCCTTCGCCTCTAGAGGCAAAGGGCTTCGACCAATGCGGCTGGCTAACTTGCCCACTTAGCTTTGACTGAGAAGTGCAAAATGCCAAGACAACCACAATGTACCCGTCCGATCAAGGT